>NC_041409.2:35774152-35839152 GCF_900747795.2 Erpetoichthys calabaricus | reverse complement strand
ACTAATGGTTAAATGTGTTTGATGATCAGAAACATTTTGTGTGACAAACATGCAAAAGAATAAGAAATCAGGAAGGGGGCAAATAGTTTTTCACACCACTGTATATATATTTATATATATATATATATGTGTGTGTATGTATGTATGTGTGTATATGTATGTGTATATATATGCTGATATATGTATATATATGTGGATGTCTATATGTATATATATATATATATATATATATATATATGTATATATGTAGATATGTGTATATGTAGATATGTATATAAGTATATATGTTTATGTAAATATATGTTTACATAACCTCTTTAACACACTACTTCTCCGCTGCGAAGCGTGGGTATTTTGCTAGTGTATATATATATATATATATATATATATATATATATATATACTGTATATATACATATCTACTTAGTGGCTCCTGTATTTAGGATATAGCAGGTTGGATAATGGACGGATGGACATTTGTATGCATAGCCCTATTTGCCCGTTTTCGTTTTTTTTCTTTCTTCAGCAATATTTCAGCAAACCCGGAGCTTGTCAGTTCAAATCGTGGTACTGACACCACTGTGTGACCCTGAGGAAGTCACTTCACCTGCCTGTGCTGCAAAAAACAAAAGTAATGTAACAAATTGTACCTCAGATGTTGTAAGTTGGTGGAATAAAGGCATAAGTAAAATAGATAAATATGTATTATACACATAGGAACTATTCATTTATTTTCAGTTAAGTCATCTGCAGCAAACTTTTATAAATGAGGGTTTCTGATTTTTAGATAGTGCAAACTGTTTCTTCTTTATTGACGTTTTCTCTTGGAGAGGTTTTTTTCATTTCATTGAAAATGAAAGCAGCAGCTGCCAAAATATGTATCTTTCTTATTAATTTTTCAACATTGTGTAAAATAAATGTATAAAGTAACATAAAAGGTTTAAATACTGGTTATTCTTTTACACTAAAATATTACTACAGAGATACAAAAAAAGTAAAATGGATATGTTCTTTTTCTTTAAGGAGATTAAATATTACTGAAGAAAGGAAAAAAAAATTAAACAGCCAAATGGGGCTATGCATACGAACTTAAAAGGTTTAAATAAAACAGAAATATATATTTTATTTTTACTTGCTTAACTTGTGGAGGGTGTATCCTGTAGCAAAGCCCTAATTTTTTTCGTGAAAGCCCGTTTCAGTCAATAAGTCTTAAAAAAACGTGTAAAGATATTGACAATAAGCTAAGTCATTTGCAGCAAAGTTTTATAAATGAGGGTTTCTCCTTTTTAGACAATAAGCTACGCAAACCCAGGAAGACATGGAATCGTTTAAATCAAGTATCATTACATCTTCCTTTCTTAAAGAGAAGTAAGGCAGTACTTATAAGCTTACATATTTATATATAGACATACATATATATCTATATCCGAAGCCGTGCAAGCACACTCTTTTGAGAATGCAACGTATAGTTGTACAGAAGAAAAGCAATCTTGCCTCAAATGAATGGCAACCTTTTGTAGGTCTATGAAGTTAATTTAAACTTTAGGTTTACACGGTGCTTTCTTTCCGAAGTACCTGCACTCATGAATATGTCTGTATGTGTCAGTCGGTCAAATCCACGCGCTTCGCACCGGCGAAGTACCGCTTTTAAATTTTTATTAAGAAGAAAATAAAACGTTTTTAAATTGAGGGAAAATATACTAATAACAGTTTGTTAAGGATCAGTTTTTTTGTGAAGCTGCCTTTACTCGAGTGATCACTTCGACCTGACTTGGTGGCCAAGTGTAAGCGTTACCTGGAAGTAACCACCCATACAATCAGATTGTGAATCAGACTACGAATGCCGTGAATGTAATTACACACTCACTGCACTTGCTTACGGTAATCGAACCTCGGACATCAGCGCTAGAGGGGCTTAGCAGCGGTGAAGTATTGCTTTTAAATTTTAATTAAGAACAAAAGAAAACCTCAGAGGTTCGATTCCCGAAAGGGAGTGAAGTGAGTGTCCGGTTACCTAGCAGGTAAAGCTTATGGTCGGACAGCAAGTGACGTAACATCAGCCACGGTGCCTTCAGTTGTGAGAAGCAGATCATAGAATGATTGAAAATAGTTTTGCATTTACCTTTTTAGTAAAAGGCGAGCTTTTAAGCCTGAGAAATCACCCCGTAAATGCACACGTTTAATTGCACATGTGTTAATATGTATGGTTACACAGTATTAAAAGACAGTGAAGAACGTGATTTACCTTTGTTCCCGCGTTTGATAAAAGGTGAGCTTTTAAGCCTGAGAAATCACCCCGTAAATGCACACGTTTAATTGCACGTGTTAATAAGTATGCTTACACAGTATTAAAAGACACTCAAAAATTAAGGTCATTTACCATCAGCCACGGTGCCTTCAGTTGTGAGAAGCAGATCATAGAATGATTGAAAATAGTTTTGCATTTACCTTTTTAGTAAAAGGCGAGCTTTTAAGCCTGAGAAATCACCCCGTAAATGCACACGTTTAATTGCACATGTGTTAATATGTATGGTTACACAGTATTAAAAGACAGTGAACAACGTCAGTTACCTTTGTTCCCGCGTTTGATAAAAGGCGAGCTTTTAAGCCTGAGAAATCACCCCGTAAATGCACACGTTTAATTGCACATGTGTTAATATGTATGCTTACACAGTATTAAAAGACAGTCAAAAATTAACGTCATTTACCTTCATTCCCGCGTTTGACTAGTGCTGTAAATGTCTTCCTTGTTTTTAGGTCACGTGATTACGTAGGAGGCGTGATGACGCGATACGTGACTCCGCCTCCTCCATTACAGTATATGGACAAAAAATATGTTCCAGTTATGACCATTACGCGTAGAATTTCGAAATGAAACCTGCCTAACTTTTGTAAGTAAGCTGTAAGGAATGAGCCTGCCAAATTTCAGCCTTCCACCTACACGGGAAGTTCGAGAATTAGTGATGAGTGAGTCAGTCAGTCAGTCAGTCAGTCAGTGAGTCAGTGAGGGCTTTGCCTTTTATTAATATGTATAGATAAACACATACATTTGATTTGCGTCTTTAACAGCCACTGTAAATGTATAGTACTTGTAAAAGTTACCTTTTTTTCACTTTTATTCTCTCAGTCACGATCACGATACATACTACAATCCCCCAGGGATCTGACGCTGTTACTTTTTATCTGAAACTGGGAATAACTGTAGATATGAGTGGTGTTTTGAGACAATCGAACTGGAAATTCTCTGATCTAGATGGATAAAAGCTGACACACAAACGCTGGCAAATCTGCCTTATTCGTATCCCATTGTCACTTAATTTTTTTTTATTCAATTTTATTGAGTGTTCCTGCTTATGCTGAATTAGTATGCGTCTTAAGGGCCGTGATGTCAAAGCCGCACTGACAAAAAAACAGAGACATAGGTATATATGAGTATGATATTTGGAATTATTTATTTTATTACCTTATAGTACATTTTGGAAAACATTGTGACACGGATGCAACATTATTCATATCCATTCGTGTACCTTCTTGCGGTTGTAATCAGTGACCACATTTTTTTTTCCCCCTGATTTTGCCCATTCTGCACAGGACTCCAGGACATGCAGAGGAAAGAATGTTCCTCTGAAAGGTGAGCCATGAATGCTCTTCTTTTCTCAGTGGACCCTGTACATGCCTTACACAGTACATGTGCTTTGATTGCCACCAGGTCAAGCTTGTTATAGTACAAGCAACTGGCCACCTGCGTGCTCCTGCTAGTACTGAATAAGCTCACGCCTTCTGGTGTCAGCACACGGCACCAAGGAAAAAAAAAGAAAGAGACAAATATATGTGACATTTTGAAGAAATCATTGTATGACCTGAATAGTACCAATCAGAAAACATCATTGCACTAATGCAATATCATTTGAAAACGAACAGATCGTGTGTAAATTTGTTACTTGTAAAAGTTAGCTTTTTTCACTTTTATTTTCTCAGTCTCATTCACGCTCTCCCTCCCCTTCTGATCTGACCCTAACTAATTAACAGCGCCAGCATAAATTCTCAAGAGACGGCGGCATCACATCTCCAGGATGCTTTCGTTTCAGATGCTCACGCATCGCGATAGTTCTGCCATGAAAAGAAAGCTCCGCTTTGCATAATCTGCATTCAACTTTTTTTTTCTTTTTCGGTGAACTGCTCCCATACTTTAGAAAGTTTCTGTCTCAAATTTTTTCTATCTCCTTCCACCTCCTCTATCCGGCTCGCCATTGCAACCACGTTTATTTTCCTCTACATTCTTCTTCTCCTCAGACGTTCTTTCTTCGTTGGTAGGACTGTGTGCAGTCTTGACAAACAATAACAAACGATACTGCCCCCAGGACATTCATGTAGTGCATTGCAGTTACAAAAACCAATGTGGTTCTTTGTGACTGGAGCCTCTATTGAAGGTTCTGTTTATAATACGTCGACAATAAAAATCTGCATCAACGATTTTTTGTAGTCAACGTCATCGATTACGTCGACTAAGCATTGCAGCCCTAATCCAGAGCCTCTTTAAACACAGTCAAGGGGTCTGCTTCAACTCCACGACTCAGTAGTTTGTTCCAGAGCCCACAACTCTGCATCAAGAAATGCTTCCTGGCTTCAGTTTTAAATTCACTTCCCTTAATTTCCAGGGATATCCTGGAGTATGTGATTCACTATTAAGCTGGAAGGATGTTGCAGGATCTACCTTATCAACGCCTGTGATGATTTTAAATAACTGGACAAGGTCCCCAAACTACAGTAGGTGACATTTTGTGTGCTGTGGTAGTCACGCTGAGCATCTGCTGTTGGTAGTTGGGGAATCTCATTCATAGCATAACAAGTGAAGGATTAACAAGGAGCATTAAAAACAATAAAAAGGTTAAAACAATACACACTCAAGTACAAATATAACACAATTCTCATAAAAACTTGCACAGTAACTCACTCAATCATAGCAGCACCTGATTCACTGACAGAGCCTCTTGCATATGCAATTGAATAACAGTCGACTATGTGTATATAAAGATTGGTGTAAATTTACTTGTGATTTGGTCAATCAAAACATATACAAAGGATGCAAAAAATGAATAAAAGTGTTCTGTGAGACCACCGATCAAATGTCTTAATCTTACACCGTCAATACACCATTCACACACAGGGTGTTCCTCTCAATGAGCACATAATCAAACATTCAAAAATAAACATTAATAACCAATATGTTCAAGAGTTAAGACAGCATACATGTGAATTGAGATTATGTTCACATAGAGGCTACTGGAGAGTAAATACGCAACATCATACAGTTAAATGAAAGTTACATGAGAAGTCTACTGTCATAAAAAGGAAGCACGACAGAGCTTATCTTCTGTTGTAAACCTGGCTATGTGAAATATGTTCTTCAGCACATAAACGTAGCAGAACATAATTTTCAAGTAATCTTAAAGTTAATAATTACGGAAAACGCAGAGTGAAAATACGCACCATGATTTTTTTTTTTACTGGTGGAAAAAATGCTGCTGCCCAAAGAAAACAGTCCACGTCCTGACCACAGGATGTTCGGCGATGATTTGTTTGATGTTTGAAAAGCTTACAGTGTGAAACAAAACTGAACTAAACAGTAATTGTAACAAATAAATGAAATGTACCCTGATTTGAAACAAAGCAAACGACTACAAGTGTGAAAACGCAAGGTTTGATGCAGTTGTGAAAGTGGATTTATGCTAGTTTGTAATTGACAAACAATATACCACAAAAGCGAAACAACATAGCTATTAAATCTTGGATGACAATTTAAAAGTAATTAATGTCAAAGAAGAGTTTTCATCCAATACAGTAAAGCTTTAAATAATCTTAAGGTAAAGAATAGCAGATGCTGTAGAATCTTAAACCACTGTGTTGGTTTATTATAAATGGTCATTTTGTTTAAAGACTATTTGAAAAATAATTATTCTTAACGTAAGTGGTTGGCATTAAATTAACTACAGGATGTAGTGAGAAGTCAAGCAAAATGACACCTTTTATTGGCTAACAAAAAAAATTACAATTTGCAAGCTTACGAGGCAGCTTACGAGGCAACTCAGGCCATTTCTTCAGGCAAGATGTACAGTAAGTCTGAAGAAGGGGCCTGAGTTGCCTCAAAAGTTTGCATGTTGTAATCTTTTTAGTTAGCCAATAAAAGGTGTCATTTTGCTTGACTTCTCGCTGCAACCATAAAGGCTAACAAGGTACAACACCCTAGTACTAATTAACTACAGGGAATTGTATTAGAACTAATATTACTAATATTAATGATACCAGCATAGGAGAGACATCCCCACCCATAATTACAGCAGTGCAGGTGAGCAGAGAGCTGAGGAGACTTCATGCCAGCAAAGCAGCGGGTTCAGATGGAGTATCGCCACGACTGCTGAAGGTCTGTGCGTCGGAGCTGGGGAGACCTCTACAGCGCATCTTCAATCTGAGCCTGAAACAGGGGAGAGTCCCGAGGCTTTGGAAAACATCTTGTATCACCCCAGTCCCAAAGGTATCACGTCCTAGTGAGCTGAACGACTTCCTGCCTGTCGCTCTGAAGTCACATTGTGATGAAGACCATGGAGAGGCTGCTGCTTCACCACCCGAGGCCACAGGTCCAACACGCCCTCAACCCTCTGCAGTTCGCATACCAGGAGAAAGTGGGAGCGGAGGATGCCATCATCTATATGCTATACCAATCCCTCTCCCACTTGGACAGAGGCAGTGGTGCTGTAAGAATTATGTTTCTAGACTTCTATAGCACCTTCAACACCATCCAGCCTCTGCTCCTTAGGGACAAGCTGGCAGAGATGGGAGTAGATTCATACCTAGTGGTATGGATCGTGGACTATCTTACAAACAGACCTCAGTATGTGCGTCTCGGGAACTGCAGGTCTGACATTGTGGTCAGCAACACAGGAGCGCCACAGGGGACTATACTTTCTCCGGTCCTGTTCAGCCTATATACATTGGACTTCCAATACAACTCGGAGTCCTGCCACGTGCAAAAGTTCGCTGACAACACTGCTATCGTGGGCTGCATCAGGAGTGGGCTGGAGGAGGAGTATAGGAACCTCATCAAGGACTTTGTTAAATGGTGCAACTCAAACCACCTACACCTGAACACCAGCAAAACCAAGGAGCTGGTGGTGGATTTTAGGAGGCCCAGGCCCCTCATGGACCCTGTGATCGTCAGAGGTGACTGTGTGCAGAGGGTACAGACCTATAAATACCTGGGAGTGCAGCTGGATGATAAATTGGACTGGACTGCCAAAAACTGATTCGCTGTGCAAGAGAGGACAGAGCCGGCTATACTTCCTTAGAAGACTAAAGTCCTTCAACATCTGCAATAAGATGCTGTAGATGTTCTATTAGATGGTTGTGGCGAGTGCCCTCTTCTACGCGGTGGTGTGCTGGGGAGGCAGCATTAAGAAGAAGGACGCCTCACGCCTGGACAAACTGGTGAGGAAAGAAGGCTCTATTGTAGGCATGGAGCTGGACAGTTTGACATTTGTGGCGGAGCGACGGGCGCTCAGCAGGCTCCTATCAATTATAGAGAATCCACTACATCCACTAAACAGTGTCATCTCCAGACAGAAGAGCAGCTTCAGCGACAGACTGCTGTCGCTGTCCTGGTCCACTGACAGACTGAGAAGATCGTTCCTCCCCCAAACTATGCGACTCTTCAATTCCACCCTTGGGGGGGTAAACGTTAATATTATTTAAAGTTATTGTCTGTTTTTACCTGCATTTTTATCACTCTTTAATTTAATATTTTTTTTGTATCAGTATGCTGCTGCTGGAGTATGTGAATTTCCCCTTGGGATTAATAAAGTATCAATCTATCTATCTATCTATCTTTTTTTTGGAATTAATAAACTCATCTAAGTAGAACATGTTGACACAAGTGGGTTAAATCATTTAAACATCTTTTTTTTTTTTTTAGCGCATCTTTAATGTCCACTGGGGAGACAACATCTGTGCAGAATTCTCACAATGAGAAGCACATTTGACATAAAGCACCAATTTAGGTCACAAGAGTGCTCTGACCTCAGACCTGTGACTTTGTTACTCCTTTAACCATTCATATCTTTCTGGGGGCTTTCATCTCAAATCTTGTGTTCAAACAAACTTTCGTCAGTTACTGATTAACAGACTGTGCTATCTCTCCCTAAAGTACTTGTAACTATTAGTGAGATCAAAGGAGATATGTAAATATAAAACACACTTACTGTTAAGAGGCCAGCATATGAACCACCAGATGAAAGGAGACTCTGGTAATGTGTCAATAATACCCACTAGACAAGGCCATTCATCGAGCTGTTAAACAAACCACCATACTGTGATAAAACAGAAATGAGCTTTTGAATTGAAAGCACACTTTTCTTCTCATTCATTGGTTGTTAAATCACAAATTCAGTATCTATATATATAATTCACTAAGGCAAGACAACCATATAGATTCTCTAAGCTGCCGCCAGAGTGGGCAAGACACCTATGAAAGCAACCAGGAAGGAGCCACGGCCACCAACTCTAAGACCATTGGATACGACGAAAACTCGCAGAGCCACGCCGACCAACTCGGACGTGACGCCTCGGAAAACATGCCGTCATTTCTGTTTGTCTGTGCCACAGTTCACATGCAGGTCTGAGCCACGTTGACTTTTCATTAGTCAATCTCAGTGGAACCTTGGTTCACACAGAGGCAGCGCCAGAGAGAGACAGAGGCACACACAGGCAGCGCAAGAGAGACAGAGGCACACACAGGCAGCGTGACAGAGAGAGCCGCGCGCGCACACACACACAGGCAGCGCCACAGAGAGACAGAGGCACACACACACAGGCAGCGTGACAGAGAGAGCCGCGCGCACACACACACACAGGCAGCGCCACAGAGAGACAGAGGCACACACACACAGGCAGCGTGACAGAGAGAGCCGCACAATCCTTTAAAACTGAGGTTAAAACACAATGAAGGAAGCAGTCTTTAAAAACCAATAAGCCCTGTGCCTCTTTTTCATTAGCGTCTCACCTGCTTCACCGCCCTGCAACAGTCGAGACGCTTTCTCAGCAGCTGACCTTCTCTGTGCCTGACTCCACTACTGTCAGTCGCCTGATTAAAAATGGTGAACTCCTGCAATGTTACTATCTTGGTTGGCTTTTAAATAAAGTTCGGATTTGTTCAAATGTTCCTTTTTTTCCCCCCTGTGCTTAAAACTCATTAAAAAAAAAAAAGTGTTTATACAACTGCTGCAATGTTACAGACAGAGAGCGGGCTCGTGTGCTTCTGAGAGACAGAGGGGGAGGGGGCTCGCGTGCTGCTGAGAGAGAGAGAGAGAGGGGGGGGGGGGCTGGGGAGGCTCCGTGCTGATGAGAGAGAGAGCCTG
This sequence comes from Erpetoichthys calabaricus, assembly GCF_900747795.2. NCBI lineage: Eukaryota > Metazoa > Chordata > Cladistia > Polypteriformes > Polypteridae > Erpetoichthys > Erpetoichthys calabaricus. The sequence continues at coordinate 35,829,745 of NC_041409.2, read as the reverse complement.
CGCATGCAGCTGAGCAGGGAGCCTGGGTTTTTTTCCCCCTGTGCTTAAAATTCATTTAAAAAAAAAAGTGTTTATACAACTGCTGCAATGTTACACAGAGAGAGGGCTCATGTGCTTCTGAGAGACAGAGGGGGAGGGGCTCGCGTGCTGCTGAGAGGGGGGGGGGGGGGGGCCTGGGGAGGCTGCTGTGCTGAGAGAGAGATGGGGTGGGCTGGGGAGGCTGCTGCTGAGAGAGAGAGAGAGAGAGAGCGAGGGGGGGGCTGGGGAGGCTCTCGTGCTGCTGAGAGAGAGAGAGAGAGAGAGAGAGAGAGCCTGCGCATGCAGCTGAGCAGGGAGCCTGGGTGTTTGTGTCAGTGTTATTCAATGTTTTTACTATTACACTGTGCATTCTATGGTGTAATTAATTATATTTGTGCTTAAAAATCTTTAAAAAAAATATATTTATATACAGTTCGTACTGTCTGGAATGGATTAATTGTATTTACATACAATCCTATGGGGGAAATTGCTTCGGTTCACGACCAAATCGGTTTACGACCAGAGGTTTGGAACGAATTATGGTCGTGAACCAAGGTTCCACTGTATATTGACTCTAGAAAACATGATCAGCAAGTCTTTGATAGGCTGCAACAAAATGATGAAAGAACGGGCACATTTTTTCTCACAAGCTGGGTGGGTGGGTGTTAGTTAGTTAATTAGTTACTCAAAGGATTTCAAGATTTAATATGCACAAGCGGTAACCCTGCAAAAGCAGCCCAAACCAGAAAAGACGGCTGGCAAAAAGTGGCTGACAAATTAAACGCGTGTGCATTGTACTTACTGAAAGCGGCGTTACGGATTTTGCAAATGTTCATTTTTTCCCTTTGCTTAAAAAACATGATTATGCGGCGTATACTACGCCGCGGGTTGGTATGCAGCGTGTAAAACAGTTTGTTTGTCGCGGATAATTTGCCTTTTACTTTAACACGAAGACAATTTCCTGTTAGATTTGCCTTTGCGATGACAATTGATAAGGCACAGGGCCAAACTTTCAAAAAGATGTGCATGTATCTGCCAAAACCAGTTTTCAGTCACGGACAGTTGTATGTTGCTCTCTCCAGAGTTCCATCTTTTCATTCACTTACTGGTATGCCTGCAGGAACACGTGCAGCGAGCGAGCGACACACACACGCATACAGGCGCGCGAGAGAGAGAGCGGTGGACGCATAAGAATAATAATACTTCATTACATTGATATAGCGGTGTTTTCAGTATTCAAAGCGCTATCCACACAGGGAGAAACCGTGAAGCGAACCCAAAATCTTCCATAGCCTCCTTAATGCAAAACAGCAGCACTACCATTGCGCTACAAGGCAGTTAAAGAATGCACCGGCCTCGATTTTGTTTTCACTTCTGTTTACAGCGATCGGATCGTAGTGTGCATTGTTGCAATGTTACTTTTCTTGGTGGCTTATTACATTACTGATGTTTCACATGTTAATTTTTTTCCCTGTACTTAAGACATTAAAAAAGTGTTTCTCAACTGTGACTCCGGAACAACTCAGTATGCAAGCTATATTAAGCGTCAACAACAAAGACTCACTACACCTTAATGAACAAGTGCTGAAACTTATCCCTACCGACGAAGTAACTTTCACCAGTGTGGCCTCCATCGTCACAGACGATCCCGCTTTCAGTCACGGACAATTGTATGTTGCTCTCTCCAGAGGTCCATCTTTTCATTCACTCACAGTGGTATCCACAAACCCACCCCATTTGGACAACTGTGTCGTTCAGCAAGTGTTCACCCATCAATACATAATTATGCGGCGTATGTTACGCCACGGGTTGGCTAGTTTATTGATATTTTATCAGCTGTTTGTAAAACTGCATTTGTGCATTGGACTTCTGTTAACAGAAGCATCAAAAAGATGCACAGATATCTCTGCTCCCCCTACACATAGAGATTGCACAGATGTACACGACTCTAACATCATCGTTAAGCTTGCTGATGACACAGTTGAGGTAGACCTGATATTAAACAACAATGAACAGGCTTACCTTGATGAAGTACAGAGACAGTCACACGGGTATCAGGTCAATAGTCTACTCCTGAATGTCTGCAAGACAAAGGAGCTGCTTGTGGACCTCAGGAGAAAACAGCAAAGGAACTACCATTTCTCAGTATTAGCAGCCACCAGGTAGAGATGGTGGAAAGTTTCAAATATTCCAGTGTCCATGTCATAGAGGACCCCACCTGGTCCAAACACACCGATAGCTTGGCAAAAAGGCATGACAACCTCTGTACCACCTTAGATGCTCCAGTGATTTCAGGCTGCCCTCTCAATTACTAAAGAAATTCTGCATATCGACCATCAAAAGTATCCTGATAGGAAGGATCACCACCTGGTTCGGAAACCACAAGGCTCTACAGAAAGTGCTGTGGTCAGCTGAACTCATCATTGGGTGGGCAAACGTGGAGAACATCTACACCAAGTGATGTGGGACCAGGGCAAAGAAAATGATCAATGACACTAGCCACCCCAACAGCCTCTTCTGTGTGTTGAGGTCAGGTAAACATACGGCTGTCTAAAATCCAGTTCAGAGGGACTGAGGAGAATCTGTGTCTGTGGTCTATCCGCCTCCTGAATAGATGCCCTATTGTTATCTCTCTAACATTAAGCTATTTAAGTTATTTATTCAGTTAATAATTAGCACATATTAATAGTCCTATTAATGACTGTTAATATTTATAAAGTAAAGATTGTTATTGTCCTTTATATTCTTCTTAAAAATCACAGTCACTGGAGTTGAGCAACTTAGCATTTCATAACATATTATAATGTATGTATAATTTGAATGTGACAAAAGTATTTGTTTTGATTTGATGCTGTCCACCCGATAATGTTTTCACACACTTCTCATTAAATGATAAGTTCAGCATTTTTAAGTCAATGTTATTTCTTCACAACCGTGGTATAAATTAATTTGCCAAATTAAATTGAGTACTAAAGTAAAGCATTTTTAATACACTTTAAAATTACCTAGCCTTCTGTTGCATTTAAAATGGAGTGTCAACCATGACAACAGAAGCCTTATAATTTACCAAGTACATCTACTTTGAAGTAGCAAAGGTATCAATGTAATAAAAAGTGCCTCCCGCATTTCTGAAACATGCTTGTGACATCAAAAGTAAACTGGAAATAAAATGTTTTATCACAGATGTTTAGTACAATTTTCTTAAGTTAAGGAAACATTTCCTGTTTGCTTGCCTGCTCGCTACCTCTGTCATTGGTGGAGTTTTAATCTTCAACGGGCCTGTTCTGCCATGACTTGTAACAAATGACGCCATTCAAAAACGTCTGACAGAGTGGTAGACATTCTGTACACCCTGAAATCCTCTGATCTGAAAAGCACACTTCAATCATATTACTATTTTTCTTAAATGGTGCCTAATTTTTGTCCTTTACATTATGTGTCGTTATTTTAAATAACCTACAGAGTGCGTTCATGCCAAATGGCAGTGTGGTGTGTGCTGGTCAAGAGTGTAAAGAAAGGTTTCTTTGTACATAAAGCATCAAAGCTGAAATGAACCAATTACATTGCATTGCGTTTCTTTTCACATGCCATAGACTTGTCAAGACAACCTGCAGGTATACAGTAAATTAAGATCAAAATGTCAATTAACACTTGGCATTGTGAACGTTTTGTGGTGTATTGCATACATTCGCGCTAAAAAAATACTGAGAAAATGAAAAAGGAAGATTATGCAATACGGCGGAACCGCAATGAAACAGACTGAAGCGCCACAAACAGTTATCAAATTTTATAGTGCATGCTAAGGAAACGGTAATAAAAGAAGTGAGGGTGATTTTGAGTGTTTCATTGTTACCGTGTTTCCCCGAAAATAAGACAGGGTCTTATATTAATTTTTGCTCCAAAACATGCACTAGGGCTTATTTTCAGGGGATAGCTTATATTTATTCATGTACAACAATATACAGTTATCCAAATACAGTCATGTCATCTTCTTCTGGAATATCGTCATAACTCTCCACATTCAAATCCTGAATTTCTTGGTACTCCAGGCGCTTTTAGGATCCTCCAGGATCGATGTGCGTGCTTCGATGTTTGATGAATGGTTCGATGTAGTGAAGCAAAATGCCAACATACAAATGCATTTGTGGTGCTTTTATATTCAAGTGTCGCATATTCCCCAAAGTAATGACACGATACATTTTAAAAGTCTCACATACCATCGTCTGTGCCGTCTTTTTTTTTTTTTTTTTTTGCACCTTTACAATACCATCAGAATGTACTGTACAGCGGCGTATTTGAGCCACAGAGAAAAAAAAAAGGACATAATGAAAATGTTTATTTTATAATTAAAGCGGAAATTTCAGCTTTAAACTCGAAATGTCCTCTTTAACCTTGTAGTTTACTTTATCATTAAAGCAGACCGTCGTAAACGTCATCTTAAAACCGACCCAGTTGTTAAATCGCTACGCACTTCTGGGGCTTCCTCCTGACCTGACAGCAGCGGCAAGCAGCAATAGATCACCACACAGAACACATTAAATTTATAATATTCCAGCTCTCTGAACATTTAGAATTCTTAGATTTATACTTGATATCATTTTCATGATGAAATACATTAAAAATATGTATGCTACATTTTACAGATAAATCGTTTATATTAGTTTAAATAATGAATACAGCTAATAGTTACACATATGGGGTGGCACGGTGGCAAAGAGGTAGCGCTGCTGTCTCGCAAAGAGTCCCTTGTGATCCCTGCCTGGAGTTTGCATGTTTTCCTGGTGGGTTTCCACAGTGTGCTCAGTTTTCCATCAAAAGACATGAAGGTTTGGGGATTTGGTGAAGCTACAATGACGTTAGTGTACGTATGTGTGTGCTTGTGTTCACCTTGTGATGAGCTAAAGCCCCTTCCGGGGATTTTGTTTTTGTCTTGCACCGATGCTGCTGGAATGGGTGCATCCCCGAACTGATGGATGTAATCATTAAACATTCTTTTCAGACATATTGTGGCAAGGTGCCCTTGGAATTTAATGGATGTTTCGGGCACACGCATCACATTGCATTAAGTATAAACCTGGCCTTAGGCGCCTTACGTTTCAGCTGACGATCTTGGGTAGGGCTTTTATTACAGAGCAGCCTGAAAATCATGCTAGGGCTTATTTCCAGAGAAACATGTTACTAATATGATGAGTTAGTTCTGAGTTGTGATTCATAACAATTTTAAATCCATTATTTTTATCACACATAGTGAAACACTGTGAGTGATCTTAAATGTGACTTTTTTTCAGTTATTGTCAAGTTGTCTGCAGAACAGAGACTGCAATTCACACCAGGGCATCAACATTTGAGCCGAAATTTCAATGTGAATCCACACTCTGAAAGTTTTCCGCGGAGGTGGATGATAATCAATGTGACATGCACAGTGGGTTTCCTTTTGAAATGGCCAAATCTCACAAATATGTTCTGAACCTTCCTTTTCTCCCTTCCTAAAATGACATGTATACACTGCTTTTCAACATGCGTTAAATCTTTAAACACAGATCTATACTCGTTAACAGTCTTGAGCTTGAAAAATGGATGCCTTCAGTAAGTTTCATGGTTTTTTGTTTTCAAGGTTAGACCCCCTGACTCATGAACTCCATTTTAAAACACAAGAAATGACTATGAATTTGTATACATTTATAAAAAGTGCTTTATTTTAGAATACAATTTCACATAGAAAATTAATATATACCAGGACCTGGAAGAATTAACTTTGACTTGAAAAATACTAAACTTATCATTTGCCTTTTAGTGTCTAGTTGTGCAAGTCTCTCAGACCATACTTTGTAATGTATGCATCATATGAACTGGACATTAGCCATGGAATGAGCTCTTGACCAATGAATGAAGGGTGGAGGCGGGACTAGTGCTAGTTTCAATACAGTTTAATTGACAGCAGGCTTTTCCGGGAATGACTTTTTAACAATATTTTAGACAGAATACATTTGTTTTCAGACATTGTGACAAACACAAAAAGTCAATACAAAAAAAAATCAGATTTCCTGACAAGTGGATTATGAAACAAGTAATTCAAGATTTTGAAACTGTTTGCTCTTCGGTGTTGCTCGCCACTGACGCTTATTGTGTCAGAAATTTTGTTATCTCCATTCTTCATACTTTAAAAATGATAATTTTTCATTGGGAGTATTTCTTTAAAATGCAGACGCAAGTAAAAATTTCACTGTACATGTACATGTGTCTGTGTATTTGAGTGTCTGTTAGGTTGCTATGTCTGTCACTCCAAAAGATGGAGCATCACAAACATTAAAAGTGCTTTTTACGAATCCCATATTAAATGGCTAATAACCAAGACACAAGCCCTGCATGGTGCACTGCAAACATTGACGGTGAAGTCTACATTGATTACTTAGATTTCAAACCATCTTAGACAGGTAGCACAGCTAGTTACTGTATAAACTTAAAAACATTTCCCTCTGATTCACCCACTTCAGCACAATCAGAACCCTCAATGAAAATCAAAACACAAATTTGCATCATGGCAACGTGAAAGTAATGATTAAAAATAACATGATTAAAATGAAGATAACACTACAAAGCATTCACCAAAATCAAATTAGTGATGTTCAAAGCCCTAGAATCAATACAGCAACACTCAGTCACACAAGGCCATCGAGTCACCAGCTAACCTAATATGACGGACTGTGAGAAGTTGGAGGAGAGCCCAAGTAACCAAAGCGAAAGCCAAGGAGACAATCCTGAGTTGACTGGGACTCAAAGCCCAGACTGTGAAGCTATGCAGCTGCTGTGCACTACCATGCCACCCTTTTTTATCTGTTTTAGTTTCAAATTAGTTTAGTTTTGAGATGGAAAGTAATTTGTCATTTTGTAATATTCCTTCGTTTTCTTAATTCAATCAGAAATTTCAGCAGCCAAAACAAGTAAAGCCTCATCCAAAATTCTGAAGCAATGGACCATTGCCACGTTGACTCAAAGTCCTAATTAGTCAGCATATTATTTTATTCGCTGCTTCTCTTTTTTAAATCAAAAGGCCAAAGTGCATAGTAAGAGGGTGGAAGTTATGGGAGCATACTGAGGACACTGTAAATTGTTTTTCATTAATTATCCTTATTTTGACTTGTTGCATTCATTGTTTCTTGACATTATGATTATTGCTTCCAATTTCTGTTAACCTTTTGCTAGGAGCCATTAAAGATGTGATAGATAGCAGCATCATAGCGTCGGACTGACTACACCATGGCAACATTTCAAATGGCACCACCACAAGCGGGCTGCGGTTTGCAGATTGCCTAGGGATGGCCAGTTGGCTTCGATCCACCAGAAGTTAATTTTGAAGTTTCCTCAAGGACTGTAAGCCCCAGAGCCTTATTTTGTCCAGATTTTCATCACACTGGAGTTTTCATTTTATCTCATCTATTGCCACCTGGCCCAAAGCATAATAAACACACATATAAAAAATTCCAAACTGTGCACTGCATGAAATGTAACAAAAGACCTGAAGCATTTTAAATAAACCATAAATGAAAGGAGTAACATGTCAAGCAGACTATAGCCAGATAAATGCACACCATGTTCAGTTTTTGATCGAAAATTTAACAAACTGAAAAATAAAACAACAAAGCCTAGCCTCCTACTGGAGGCAGGAGAAATGAAATCTTGTGTTGATGTTCATTTCTGATGATCCTTGTTTAAATTTGTTAACAAAAAATAATGAGATTGAAACATTAAGATGAAAAAGTAGAGAAAAAGTTCAAACACTAAAGTCCTCTTGGCAGATCCTTTTAACTATCTCTAACATTAGACGGAAAGTAACAGAGCATTTTTAACATTTAGTATGTGGATGTCCTGCTGTGGATTCACATCACAAAGTATCTCACTGTGCAGATTTGCACTGCATGAGCTGACAGGAGGTTCTCATAGTCAGCTGCACAGAATCGCTACTCCACTGCACTCATTCACAGTATAAATCCCATCCTCGTCGCCAAGTGAACTGCTGTGGATTTAACACCACAAAGCATCTCTCAGTTTGCAGATTTTTTTACCATGGTGAACTGCTGGTGGTCAGTGGTGAACCCATAATGTCTGGCCCAGAAGCACTTTCTGTGTGGCCAAAACAAGGAAGAGTTCTATTAGCTCACACTGCAAGGAGCCCACATCTGAGCCAAACATTTTGGGTTCACTACTGACCGCCAGCACTTCACCATGATGCAAATCTGTGAACTGTGGTACAAGTCCAGGGCAATTCAGTGGAGATGTGTGCTACTAATTCGACAACTTCAACTGGGATCCCAAGATTGAAAGAAGGTGTGTAAATAACATAGAGGCCAAAATGAAATGTTTCCAAATATGTAGAAATGTATATGTGCACAAGAACAACTAAAATGACAACAGTGGGGCTTCCTATGAAAAGAAAGGCTGCCAGGTGCTGTAGAAGTTAGAGGTGCAGTTACCTGAGGGAAACTGTAAAAGATCTCAGTTTGTCACAGCTCTTCACTGTGGCATTGCAATTTGTCAACTGGTCCCCAAATAGGTCCTTAACTGAGTATTATGCTTAAGTTACCCCACCATTCTTTCCTTTTTTCTAAGTTTTAGATGAATGCAAAAGGTGTTCCTTTAGATTTTCTACTATGCTATAGCCAAGGGTTAAAGTGTTCTGACTCAAGTGTTCTTTATTTTTATCTTATTTTTGTGCTATCTTTTGAATATTATTTTGCAAGTTTGCTATTGAATGTGTGTTTGTTGGCTTTTTTGAAGACATTCTTTAGTTTATTACTTTACATGGTCTTATGTTTAAAAAATCTGAGAATATGCCTTGTTCTTTGTAGGCTGACCCTAGGGGTTGTGAACCCCTGACAGTGTAGCAGAGGAACAACCTCCAGCATTATTTAAGGACAGGAAGTCCATGAAAGTGCTGACTCGGTATTTACTAACTCTTGCCTTTCAGCTCTCTTGTTGGATATTTTTGTACTTTTCTCTCTTGATTCTTGATACCCTTCTTTGGTTTACTGAAACTGACTTTCTTCCCCATTGAAGACTGCCTTTGAGCAAATCTATTTGGATACTTTTCCCTGCCTTTGGTTTTGGGTGAGTGAATCGCTTTTCTTAATAAACTCAGATTTGCGATTATCATGGGCCAGAGATTTCACAGTTCCACTTTCCTATTTATGAGTTTGTCAAATTAAAAGCTTATCATTTGAAGCCTGAGGGTAGATTTAGGAGGATAAACCTCAGTTTGAATGCCATGAGCTGGCAATTTCTGCCTTGACCATTCTTTGTTTCATTGGATTCTGTGCTAATAGATAGCAATCTAGTTGGTGGTCTTGGAAGAAGATAGTTCAAGGATGCCAGCTTACAAGAAAATAACAGTAAGATAGGATGCAATTGTAGTAGTAACCATTTTGATACGTGTATTTTTGTGCATTGTGGGTTTTTCACTTATTAGCATTCATATTCAAACATTTATTTTATGATTGGAAATGTGTACAAAGTTACATTTTATTAATGTCTTAGTCTTTTTTATTTACACAACTAGGGGGCTCCGCCCCCTGCTCGCTTCGCTCGCCAACCTCTGGTCTTGGGTAACACGAAATACATTTGAAAGAGATTGTTGTCTGTCTCGGTAATTGTTACATATGTATCATGTCCACTGTCATGATATCTGTAGGTCCATGTAATATATGTAAATGAGAATAGCAGTGTAATTGTTATGTTATGCAAGTATAGAATGTCTTTTGAGTTTGCGCAGATCTATGTATGAGATATATTGGAGTGTAAAGGTGTAGATGACGTACATAGGATATCTTTATACACAACATTTGTAGTAAAGATGGCGTGTTGTCCTTGAATGAGTATTCCTTGGTATGGAGTTTTTATAATCTTAACGTTAACGTCACATGAATGCCGAACTCTTGAGAAGGCGACATAGAGTTGTCCATGTCTAAATACAGGCTCAGAGAAGTAAAGGCCGACTCTGTCCATGGTCTGTCCTTGGGATTTGTTGATTGTCATGGCAAAATAATAGCATGACTATTGTCCCAACTTTAAGGTTAAGACTGTGTTGAGGTAATCCGGGATGGTTAATGGTGTTTCTCGTTTTGGAGCCGTGACCGTGACTCCATTACTTATACGTTGTTTACTGTTAGTAATATGGATAATTGCACTTACTGTTAAAATCACTTATTTATGTTAGTTGAACTCTTTCGTTTCTGAGCCGTGGCTCCTTCGCTTGCGGTGTATAGGCGCATGTGCCCTCCGTACTATCTCGGGTGTGACTATGCTGTGTTTTGTGGACGTTTGGGGACTCCGTATTTTCTCTGGTTTGACTGTGGGGTGGGACGCCGAAGCCTCTTCTGTTTGTGTTTTCCTTGAGTACATATAGTATTGTATTACTGTAATGTGATTCACATATGCTGTGGATTCCAGATCTTTGGGGCTTCTGTACTATCTCGGGTTATTGCTTGCGGTGCTTTAGAAGCGTGTTGTACTCGCCTGCACCTTCCGTACTATGTCTGGTTTGACTATGCTGTGTAGTGTGGACGTGTAGGGTTCTGTACTCTCTTTTTGTATCTCCGTCAGTCGAGCTCTTTCTTTTTGGAGCCGTGCCTGCTTTGCTTGCGGCATTTGAGACGCGCGTTGTAGGTGCTTGCGTTCATTGATTTTATCCAGGTAGCTCCGTTAGTCGAGCTGTATCGTTTTGGAGCCGTGACCGTGTCTCCATTAGTTATACGTTGTTTACCGTTAGTAATATGGATATTTGCACTTACTGTTAATATGGAGCGTTTTCTGTGGTTGTACTGTTAGTAATGCATCACTGTAATGTGATTCACATATGCTAAGTAGTTTGGACGTGTGAGGATGCCGTATGTTTAATACGGAGCGTTCGTTTATTCTTATTACCCATCTGGTGTCGAGCCTGTGTTTTCTGTGGTTGTACTGTTAATATTGTATTACTGTAATGTGATTCACATATGTTGTGGAGTCCGGATCTGTGGGGTTTCTGTACTATCTCGTGTTTATGCTTGCAGTGTGTTAGAAGCGCGTGGACCATGCTGTGTAGTGTGGACGTTTAGTTCAGAAGCGCGTTGTAGGTGCCTGCGCCTTTCGTACTTTCCCGCGCCTTCCGTACTATCTCTGTGGACCTGTGGGGCCTCCGTAGCCTCTTCCGTTTGACTCTGGGGTGCAGTGCAGAATCCTCTTTTTTGTGTGGCTGTGTCGTTAGTTGTTAGCTATGGGCACGTTGTTGCTTCATTTCTTATTTACGTTAGTTGAGCTCTTTCGTTTTTGAGCCGTGACTCCTTCGTTCGCGGTGGATCAGACTTTGCTTGCGGTTTATGAGACGCGTGCTGCAGGCGCCTGCGCACTATGTCTCCTGCGTTCATCGCCGTGTACCTGGGTCCGTGCCTTCCGGTTTACCATTCTCGGTTAGTAATATGGATGTTGTTTTATATATCACATGACTATGATAAATGCTCTGATGATGTCACAGAACTAATGCTAGAAATATGCCAGTACACTCACTGTGCATTAACCCTTGGTGAATGAACTTTTTCTCAAAACTTCTTAGTGTTAACTATCTTATATCTCACGTAAGCCCTAGTAGTAGGATTGCGTTTTTTTTAGTTTTTGGTGTTGCCATGCCTTTGGCTCTCAGGTAACATCTTGTTCCTTATGATTCCTGGTTGACCAGTTCGATTTTATCTCATTGCTGTATGACACTTCGCTGTCCCTGAGCAAGTCTCTGTTTTCGTTACAATCTTCTGTTATTTTCTTATGTTCACAACAGTCCTTGGGCATTTCATTTTTTCCACAATAGTAAGAAACCCACCAAAAGGGTGGCTACCAAATTCTAAATGGTTGGGCAACTTGCAGGAGTCATTAGGTGACTGTCTGATGACTGGTGACACACTTTAGACTTATAAGGTATTTTACGTGTACTCCAACTTTTCCCAACTAGCATTTAACTAGTAAGCTGACTCCAAAGCTGCATTTATGAGGGGCACATGAAACTAAAATTGGAGAACATTTACTTAGGAAGTAAAAGAAGTGTATTGGGTGAGTAAGTAGATTACGTGCCAAAGCAACATTTAAGAATCTGAAGTGATGATAGTGATTCATTTTGTTCCCTGCTTACTCTCCAGATCAAATATGACAAAAAATAGTCTACTAATCATCACCAGACAACCATCAAGAACAGCACTCTCAAAAACATGGATTGCTTTCCTCAACTTGGCAGGCTCAGTGCATCAGTGTGGAAATTGCTGCATGTTTAATGTGACAGCAGAGTTTTCGCAAGGCTAAAAATGTGTCTTTCAAGACCAAGATGTACTGGTCTGGAATAAACACATCACCACAGGCTCAAAGCCATTGTCCTCCAGGAGCTCCCAGCCACACAGCTGGCACCCGAAAGCACTTTCACAAAAAAATGTACATTGCAAATATCAAGAGAACAGCCACACCATCCTCTGTGCCTTATAGCAGTCCAACATCAAAAGAGATGTCATCACGCATTTTAATAATAATTAATTTTATTTATAACCCATTTTTCTTCACCCAAAGCACTACAAGGCATAACAGGAAAAGTAAAGTAAAAGTATAAACTAAGCAGAAAATAAAGTGATCAAAACAATGCATAACAGACAATAATATATGGACACACAGCAGGATAATCGACAAAATAAAACATACAACATTAGATGATGCAAATCAAAGTCCAATAAAAATGAAATCATGCCTAGAAATTGATGAAATCTTTAAAAGGTCTTCAGATATTTCTTAAGACAGTCTCATATTGGGACATTTCTAATGGCTCCTGGCAGGGTATTCCAAAGCCAGGGAGAACAACAAGAGAAGGCCATCTCCCTCATCAACCAAAGTTTGCAGTGTGGCTGCTGGAGGGTGAAAGAGCCAACAGAACAGAGAGTTTAGCAAGGTCACATGTGTAATGAGGGGCTGTGCCCTGGACTGCTTTGTATGAAAGAGTAAGAGTTTTAAATGTAATGCGTTCATGAGCAGGGAGCCAGTGACCCTGTGAGATTCACCCTGTCTTGCATGGGACACTTCAATCTGATACTGTAACCGGAGTTTGAAAGGCACAGGTGATCAATCTGTCAGCACGGGTGATTTTAATACAACTACATTTAAAATAAATACATACAGTGCACTCCATAACGTTTGGGACACAGCAATGGCAGGTCTATTAAAGCCATCAAATTTAGGACTTTGTTGCATATCCCTTGCATATAATGACTGCTTGAACTCAGCAATTCGCAGACATCAGCAGGTGCTGAGGAACTTCTCTGGTGATGCTCTGCCAGGCCTCTAATGCAGCCATCTTCATCTCCTGTTTGTTTTGGGGGCTGGTGCCCTTAAGTTATTCTCTTCAGAAGGCCTGCTTAGTTGGATCTACTGTAAACTGGGCGACAGGTTCAGCCAGTCAAGAATTTTCCATTTTTTAGCTTTGACAAACTCCTGTGTTGCCTCAGCAGTATGTTTGGCCCATTAACTTGTTGTAGGATGAAGCACCACCCAGTGAGTTTTGAGTCATTTACTGGAGCAGATCAGATGTTTCTATCCACCTCAGAATTCACTGTGCCACTGCCGTTAGCAGTTCCATCATCAATGAAGAGAAGTGTGCCAGGACCTATGGCAGTCGTACATGCCCAAGCAATAATACTCCCAATACCATGTGTAATAGGTGAAGTGGTCTGCTTTGGATCTTGGGCAGTTCCTTCTCATATCCACATGTTGTTCTCACCATCACTCTGATGCAGGTTCATCTTTGTCTCGTTTGTCCTCAAGACCTTTTCCAGAATTCTGCAGTTCATTTTCTCAAACTATCATCTGGCCACCCTATTTTTGTGGCTAACTAATGGTTTGTATCTTGCAGTGTGGCCTCTATATTTCTGTTCATGAAGTCTTCTGTTGATAGTCATCTCTCACGCGCACACACACACACACACACACACACACACACACACACACACACACACACACGCACGCACACACATCGGCCTCCTGAAGACTGTTATCGATCTGTCAGACGGGCATTTGGGGCTTTTGCTTTACTATGGCGAGTGTTCTTCTGTTATCAGCAGTGGAGGTCTTCCTTCGCTTATTAATCCCTTTGCAATTACTGAGATCACCAGTGTGTTCCTTCTTCTTAATGATATTCTAGACCATTGATTTAGGTAATCCTAAGGTTTTGCTGATGTCTCTAATGGTGTTATTCTAGTTTTTCAACCTCTTAAAGGCTTCTTTGACTTTCACTGGCTCACCTCTTGTCCTCATGTTGAACAATGGCAACTACAGACTCCAAAGGGTAGAAGCAATCCGAGGTATCTTATGAAGCAAAGAAACACATTTGAGGAATCACAAATACCTGTGATGCCAATTGTCTCAAACATTATGGTGCCCTGAAATGGGGGGACCACAAAGAAAAAGTGTTGTCTGCATGTGTGACCAAAATGTATGCAAATCCATTTAAATGAAAGTCTGCCATGGGCACTTTAATCATGTATGAGTTATTTGATTTGCTAATTTAAACTGTGCAGCAGAGGGGTATATCAAGGAAAAATGTGTCTTTGTCCCAAACATTACAAGGGGCACTGTATGTACATACATACATATACGTCAGGCAGCAATACACTGAGTACCTTTATAGTAACTATAATTTGCCAACTGAAGCCAACCAGACAAATCTTTCCAGGCAGCTGTAAAAATATGAGGGCTGTAAAAAAGAAAAAGGATCTTAAAGAAGGTTATGAGTCACAGGTACAATAGTGGTAGCCCCATACAGATTATCAATCTATGTTCTAAATTGGTAGGACAAAGCCTGATCCATATTGTGGTAGTCAGTAGGAAGTGCAAATGGCATCTTGCTAACACATAAAGTCAGTATGAGGGATGAAAAGACAGAAAGATATGCAAAGTCAAAGAACTAGCCAAGGTCAAAACCAAAAACCAAACCGATCTTTCTTTAAATCCATAACAAGACCAAAAATCCAAAGTCAGGGACAAGAGCACAAATTCGTAAACCAGGAAAAAAACAAAGCTGAATCAATCATAAAAAACCATTTGTTATCTGCAAAGGATGTTGGCATCAGTTAGAGTTATGAATCATAGTTTGTTTTCAGCTTCCTCTTCCAATCAGATGACCTTTTGAACCCTCAAGTAACTGCCCCTCAATGTTTTGACCCCTGTGTCACAAAAACGGCGGTGGCCATAGAAAACACTAAGTGGAAATAAATGTTAAGTACTTGAAAAATGCATCCAATGTCAAATTTGACTTCAAAATCTGATTCCCTCAGTTTCAAAACCTTAGAAAGGACATCTAGAAAGTCAGAATCCATTCAGAAAAGTAATCATAACAAGCACCATTCAGGGTCAAGAACTGTAATGAGGGCTGCCAGAGGTTCATTTTTCTTGCTCCTGGATGAGAAGGGGCACTGTTGCTACCTGTACTTTCTATTATGCCCACAGTTCCAAGAAGCTGTCCAGGGAGGTTGACTGAGTTCACCCACATGCCCAAGCAGACTCCACCACCTTCCGGTTGGATGCTATAAAATCAGATCGCTCCCAGAAGGTGACATCTTGATCTGACAGAGGACAGAGCTCTCATGTGAACTCAACCTTACTCTTCACAGAGGTGCTCACCCTTGGGTCATTGTCAGCTGACGTTTTGATGTGCAGACACACACTCTTTCTTTTTACATTAAACACGGTTGCCCAATGGGTGCCCCAACACTCTTTGGCAACTATTTGTGTTCTGTCCCGCCAGTCACAGGGTTGAAAGATGGTTACAACCTCATTGAGCATGAGCAGGTTGAAATGGACAGTCTGTTCCTAAGAAAATGTTTTCAACTCCTCAGAAGATAGACAGGCAATTATCAAACAGCCCACTGAAGACAATTGTATTACTCATAGAAGTTATTGGGCTAGTATGTTTTTAGGAGTTGAAAGCTGCAAATAAAAGTTAAATATACTCTTTCCTTTGTACCATATTTCTCTTGTCTTAATATCTCCGCTGTAGGTTACTGTGCAGGGATATGAATGGGCTAAAGTATGAGCTGCAATTTTAAAAGGGATCTTGCACCCCCTGCTGAAAACAGATAACCAGTTAATCAAAGGAAGTAAACGACTCTAGGGTACAAAAAGAATTAGTACAAGCTGGGGTGAACTATTATCACCGACAAGAGGTGGGCACCTCCAGGCAGAATCCTTTGATAATAACAACATTCTCCAACTCGCTTAATCTAATTCAGGGTGGCAGCAGGTTGTATGTTATCCTGACAGAAACTAAGTCATTCCATCACCCTGGCAGCTCACAACAAAGCTCACATGGGAGCAATCTGGAATGGGCAGTTCACAGATTCAGGAGGTTTGTGCACCTGTTATGGGGAACCACTTAAAGGGGAACATCAGAGAAGGATTTGGATATAGTACCCAATTCCATTCCATCCCCAGCAAAGGAGACGAGAAGACTAGAACCTGGGAGAAGACCACTGACCTGGCCTGGCTCCCTGCCTCTAGCCACAATCAGTTAAATCTCAGCTACTCGAGGATTCTATTGCTATAGTCATTTCTGAACCTTTTGAGTATATTCTGTTTCATTCATCGAGTGTTATTAAATTCTACTGCTATGATAAATTTTATTTTTATAGCAACTAAGTTTATTATGGGTCCTGCCCTTTCATCTCCTTTCTTGTTAGCAACGGTACTCAACTGCCACCACGTGAAGCTGCACAGAGTGGTGACACCTTCCGGAGGGTAATCAAAGACTGTGGATTGTGAACAAAACTTTTGGCAGTATTAGCTAGAGCGTAAATCTGCCTAAGCGGTTGCATTTTTGTTTAATGCATTTTTGACACATCTCTGTACCTTTGACCACAAGTTGCCTTAACGTCTCCTGATCTTTCAGTCTCTGGCCATTTTCCTCTATCATATCCAATCTGGCAAAAAAAAAAATGCCAACAATTGTCAGACTGGAGTATTGGTGCCAACTTACTCTAAGAACTTTTGCAAAATGAGAATTTTATGGGTGGGACTGTGCTACCCTAAATATTATACATTGTTCTCTAAATATTTGTATTTTTTTAACATGGTTAACATAACACATGAAGACCTTGGGCCTCATGTATAAATGGAGCATACACACAAAAATAGTGCATACGCCCGTTTCCATGCTCACTTTGAGATGTATATAAACTAAACTTGGCGTAAAGCCACGCATGTTTTCACGGTAGCTCCTCACCTTGCGTATGCACGTTTCTGCTCAGTTTTGGAAACTGGAGTCACCCAGCATCAAATCAGTGCTACTGTTCTTGTGTGGTCTCCTTTTTTTCAGATTTGCATCAATGACGCAGGATTTACCAAATATATCAAAATTAACTGCATATCGTTTAGAAATTCATGGCACTTGATTGTAATCATTCTCTAACAATATAATGGTGCACTGAATGCCAAACTTTTCCAAATACCATAGCTGCCTTAGCATTGTTACTGTCAGTGCACCACTCAAGAGTATTTTAACCCATTGTATCAGTGTGTGGAATCACAGCTCTACAGCAGCTGATCGGAAAGCTCTGAAAAACATTTATAGCACACACTACCTTAGGAAAGCCACCAGCATCTATATGAATTCCACTCAACCATGTGTACAGTCTATTGAGCTTCTCCAATCCGGCAAACGCTTCAGAGCCTTTCCTGCACGGACTTTGAGGCTCAGAAACTGCTTCATTCCAAGAGCTCTAAATGCACTCAATCAGTCCATCAAGTGCTCCCGGTAGAACTGTTTGTACTTAGAACACATAGAATATGAAGAATTTAACGTGCTACTTTAGTTGCGATGAGATTTAAGAAACTTTACTAAATTAAATATCAGTTTTAGGATGACATTTACAATGTTCTACTTTAATGACAAAATAAACTATGAGATTAAGGTGGAAATTTTGAGATTAAAATTGACATTTCAACCTTTTTTCTTCACTATGTTCCTATATTTTTCCCTTTCTCAGTGCCCTAATACACTCCCGTATGACACTCAGAGGGTGGGCTATGACTCACCTTTTCACATTAACTCTGATATTTGACCACTTCTTATTTATTTTGGCCACTGTGCGACTTTCTGAACTTGAAATTCTTAGTGTCGTTCCATCAGTTTCCTTTTGTTGCTCATACCACTGCCTAAGCCACCTTTTTTCTAGGAGCTTTTGCCATTGCCTTTTAATAAAACACCAAACTGACGGGACTATTTATATTGATTTGCATATTCAAATAAGTGAAATTCCGGGAGGAGTCGGGGTGGGGCTGTAGGTGTGTGCACGTGCGTTACATTTCACATTCAAAGGGGAAGTGCATGGAACTTGGCGGTACACACAGTTTTATGCATCAGGATTTTTTGGTGGTCTGAACCAGTAGATGTGGCTGAAACAAAGACAAAATATGCTGTAGGCTGACATTGGTATAGTACGTCTTCCATTCTGCTAGCACAGAGAAGCTAATAAATGCATGTTATTCCTTCTTTGTTCTGGGATGTCCTGGGTTAAAAGCCACAGCCTTCTGAAATATGCCTGTCAGTCCTTGAACATACAGGTGGCTTCGTGACAGGCTTCATATCTTCTACTTTGCCCCCCTTTTCAAGGGTCACAAATACTTTAGGACCTGCACATATTCAGTGGATCATTTTCCAGAAGGAATGCTACTCGTATTACGAGGTCACTGGATCAGCTTTTGTCCTGCTAACCTTGGTTAGGCCCCCAGTAATAAAAAGCTGAATTCCCTGAGCCTTTTCTGTGTTCACTGTGCTTAAAAATTATCTGAAGGGTGATGACTGTAACGGAATTGGCCAGAGCGTTTTCTTGAAAAGTCAGCTGCTTTCATCATGCTGTAAACAGAGTTTATTTAATATGGCTGCACCTTGTATTAGTAGAGATAAAGCAATGGGTACACACGCTACATCCCTAAATCCAATCAGTTACTTGGTGACATTTCCATTGAGCACAATCAAAAAGCACCTTAAAAGCAGCTCAAAAAACACATTTCTGGATTTATTCTCTCCAGCATCATTACCATTATGTGTATAATATTACAGTCATCCCTCACCTATCGCGGGGGTTACCTTCCAGAGCCCCCCATGATAGGTGAAAATCCGCGAAGTAAAAACCATATGTTTATATGGTTACTTTTATATTGTCACGCTTGGGTCACAGATTTGCACAGAAACACAGGAGGTTGTAGAGAGACAGGAACGTTATTCAAACACTGCAAACAAACATTTTTCTCTTTTTCAAAAGTTTAAACGTGTTCCATCACAAGACAGAGATGACAGTTCCGTCTCATAATTAAAAGAATACAAACATATCTTCCTCTTCAAAGGAGTGCACGTCAGGAGCAGGTGCAGCCGCAAGGAAGGGAGCAATGTGAAGGTAGTCTTTCAGCATTTTTTAGACGAGCGTCCGTATCCTCTAGGGGCTCCCCTGCTCACACCCCCTCTGTCAGGAGCAGAGAATGTCAGAGCGAGAGAGAGAGAAAAGCAAACAATCAAAAATCTACAGGTGCTGTTTGGGCTTTTAAGTACTTTTAAGTATGCAAAGCACCGTGCGGGAAGCATATCGCGCAACAAAGCAGCCACAAGTAAGCCCAGCAAGAAAGGAAGCAATATGAAGGTAGTCTTTCAGCTTTTTTTGAGGAGTGCCCGTATCCTCTAGGGGCGCGAACAGCACCCCTGATCACAATATATTTGAGTTTTATTAAATACGTAATACGTGCTCTGATTGGGTAGCTTCTCAGCCATCTGCCAATAGCGTCCCTTGTATGAAATCAACTGGGCAAACCAACTGAGGAAGCATGTACCAGAAATTAAAAGACCCATTGTCCACTGAAACCCAGGAACCAGCAAAAATCCGGGATATATATTTAAATATGCTTACATATAAAATCCACGATAGAGTGAAGCCACGAAAATTGAAGCGCGATATAGCGAGGGATTACTGTACTCCACTTGTATGGTGGTAGAAGGGTAGATTTGACCCAGAAAACATGGCTTAAAATTAAGCTCAAGGAATCTAGATGTTAATTGCACATAGAATGGGGCTAAATATAAAATGTATAAAAAGATTAATAAGTATTATTGCCAAGGTAAAAACTATCAAGTCAGAAGAATGTTGGTGTTAAGGGCTATATCCTCTAGCAACAGACAACGGAGCTGCTGCATCATTGACTCAAGTTGGTCTGGCCTTTTAAATTATACAGATTTTCATTACTTAGCCCAAACCAGTAGATGTACTTTGAAATATACAAGACAAAATGGGGGTAAGGTGATGAAGGTCATGGAGTGGCAAGTAAATCCCTAGGACTAACAAACTTGTTGTGTGGACTACAAAGAGCTAGAAGGTGATAATTAATAGAACTAAACAAAAGGAAAGTCAATGCCACACAAGGGAATGTGCCAGCAAATCAAAGAAAACCAGGGGCTTTATGTATAACGCTGTGCGTAGAACTCACACTATAACATAGCGTAAGAATAAAAGCGGGAATGTGCGTATGCACAGAAAAATCCAGATGCAGTAATCTGTACGTACGCAAACTTCCACGTTCTTCTGCTACATAAATCCCAATCAGCGTGAAAAGTAATGCACGTGCACGCGCCTTCTGTCCCACCCCAACTCCTCCCAGAATTACGCCTCTTCAATTATTTCAACTATGCGACTCTTCAATTCCACCCGGGGGGTTGGGGGTAAACATTAACATTATACAAAGTTATTGTCTGTTTTTACCTGCATTGTTATCAATCTTTAATTTAATATTGTTTTTTTTGTATCAGTATGCTGCTGCTGGAGTATGTGAATTTCCCCCGGGGATTAATAAAGTATCTATCTATCTATCTATCTATCTATCTATCTATCTATCTATCTATCTATATGTAAATCAATATAAATAGCCTTCTGTGAAAAGACAATGGGAAAAGCACAGGGGAAAATATAAGAATTTCAGCGAATACCAAGTGGAGGCAAAGGAAAAACGTACTATTTGTTGGTTTAAACATTGGTATAATCAACAAAAGGAAGTTGATTGAGTGACAGAGTGTCGGAAAAACTCGAAAGCTCAAGTTAACAAAGTCGCACAGCGCCCGAAATAAAAAAGAAATCACATATCAAAGTCGCCATGAAAAGGCGACTCGTAGCGGACCGTCTGAGTGTCATATGAAAGCTTATTAGGGTACAGACAAAAAAAAATAGGCACACAGTGGGGAAAAAAGCACGAAATGTCAACTTTAATCTCGAAATTTCCACTTTAATCACGTAGTTTATTTTACCATTAAAGTAGAACATAATAAACTTCATCTTAAAATCGTTTAATTTACTACTTTCTCAAATCCCATCGTAACTAAAGTAGCACGTTAAATGCTTTGTTTTGTATGTTCTTCTATGTGCTCTGTGTGTGAATCACTACCTGCTTCTTAAACGGGCTTTCTCTTTCTCCGACAGGACACAGAATCCATTACATTCATGATATTACAGCTCTCTGAATAATTAAAATACTGAGATGTATATGTGATATCTTTTTCATGACGATAGGAATGAAAGTATGTTATTAAACATGGGAACACGGTGGCGCAGTGATTGTTCATATCTCACGCAACAGGCTTGCTGCACCATGCGCGACCTTCGATGAAATAATTTATTACAGAAGTTCTGTCTCTTTCAAACGTACTAACCTCCAATTCCTGTCCTTACTTTTCTTTCTCCAAATACCCAATCGCCACACAATCAGTTCTGTAATAGACGTGAAGCCATTTGTAATCTTAGAATGCTGAATCTTCAAAACTTTTAAGGAACATCGAAATATCTTCATAGCACATGTTTAATTATTCTATCCGTCTATCCTTCCAGTGTCGCGTCAGCATCAGCAAGAATACAATGCAATGGAGGAACAGTCCCTGAACTAGCTAGCGCTGCGGCACCGTGTCCTCACATGTTTAATTATTAACAATACAGATTATTTAAATGAAGTTACAGTTTTATCTGTATAATATAATCAACATATTTTGCTCCATTTCATCTTAAAAATGATATCGTCATCATATGTAAATATGCGCTTTATAAAGTGGCGCAGGTTGTGCAATATTGTAACTGTAGTGCAAGTTTACAGTGAGGTAATTGTACTTATAAGTACAAACAGTTCTACATGGAGCATTTGAACTGATTGAGTGCGTTTATAGTTCTTAGGATGAAACTTTTTCTAAACCGCGAAGTCCGTACAGGGAAGTCTCTAAAGCATTTTGCCGTGGTTGAGGCAGCGTCTGCTTCATGCTGTATACCGATAATTCTCTTTCCATTCAGCTGCTGCTCACTCAGATACAGTGATATAAATACTCCGAGTGGTGCAGTGAGAGTAATATGGAAAAAGATGATCTGCTGTGGCAACCCTTAACGGGAGCAGCTGAAAGAAGAAGAAGATGCAGTGAGAGTAACAATGCTAAAGCAGTTATGATATTTGGAATACTATGGCTATTCCCTGGACCATTATATTGCTGCAGGTTAATTACAATCAGATGCATTACACTAATAAACAATATGCAGTTAGTTTCAGTGTATTTATAAAGCCGCATCAGGAATGTGGATCTAAGAAAGAAAGGGTAACCACACAGGAACAGTAGCACTGCTTTGACTCTGGGTGCCGCCAGTCTGCAAAACCAAGCAGAGAAATTGCGTACGCCAGGGTATGATGTACCGTGGAAATTTGTGTGGCTTTACGCCAAGTTTAGGTTTTACACATCACGATTTGTGCGTGGAAACGTTCGTACGCAACATTTCTGTGCGTACGCACCGTTTATACATGAGGCCCCAGGTGTCTGAGATGGCAACATTTAAAGAGGGGAACTCAAAACCCAAGGAAAACAAACTATGAAACTATATGACTGAGTTCTAATTGATGCTAAGATTCTTTATTTTTGAGATTTTTAGTCCAACAGTAGAATGCTGAAAAGTGCTGAATGCTGCCATGTACACCGGCAGAAACTGATGATGTTACCACTGCAACATGGAAGGAAAGCACTAACAATGTGATAGTGTCCTAAAATGTAATGGTGCCACAAATTGAGGGTTAATTTCAGAACCTCAAAACCAAAATGAAACTGCTAACCAAGCGTTTAACTTGGACATAAGAAATGAGGTTGTACCTGTATGGCACAATTGTAGGCAACATGGGGAAAATTTACTCTATAGTATAAAGAAAGAAGTCCATTTCAATCCATTTTCCACAAGTGCTTTCCAACAGCAGGGTCCAGGCCTCCAAGCCCTCCCTTTCTCTCTCTGTTCGTGGCTCTTTTTGCTTTTTCTATATAGTGTATTTTCTTCAAAAGATAATGAACTACTTCTCTTAAGTCATTTCTGATGTTGTCAAGTTAGCCTTAAGTGCCCTGCAACCTTTCAATAGAATGGGTGAGACTGGAGAATGGAGGATGGATTATTGTCACTAGTGGCACATTGGGTAATGGTGCTGCCTCATAGCTGAAGACACTAATGTTCTGTTCTTAGCTGGGTAACTGTCCGCCTGGAGGTTGCAAATTCTTTCTTCAAATTTCGTGAGAGAGAGAGAGACACACATACACAAGCGCGCGAGAGAGAGACACACACACACAGGCGTGCGAGAGAGAGACACAAACACACACACATACACAAGCACGCGAGAGAGAGACACACACACAGGCGTGCGAGAGAGAGACACAAACACACACACATACACAAGGAACGCGAGAGACACACACACACACAGGCGCGCGAGAAAGACACACACACAGGCGTGCACGTGAGAATGAGAGAGAGATTCAAATTTGCCTTTTACGTTTACATGCAGACAATTTCCTGTTAGATTGGCCTTTGCAATGACAATTAATAAGGCGCAGGGACACACTTTCAAAAAGATATGCCTGTATCTGCCAAAACCAGCTTTCAGTCATGGACAATTGTATGTTGCTCTCTCCAGAGTTCCATCTTTTCATTCAATTACAGTTGTATCCTCAAACCCACCCCATTTGGACAACTGTGTCTTTCAGGAAGTGTTCACCCATCAATACATAATTGTGCGGCATATGGTACGCCACGGGTTGGCTAGTGTAGGATATTACACAGTGATTAGCAGTAGGACATCACTTCAGTCATTGTGTGAATAGTATACATGTGTGTGTGTGTGTGTGTTTAGGGGTCAGAATCCTATGTAGGAAAACAACAGAGTGACTGGCAGTAGGGCATCACTTAAAATATAAATGTGTAAAGAGGATCTCTGAGAGTGTGTGTGTGTCTGTGTGTATGGTAACCTTAAGATACAGGAGAAGTCAAACCTAAAAAATGGACTTGGTAATTCCCA
This sequence comes from Erpetoichthys calabaricus, assembly GCF_900747795.2. Lineage (NCBI taxonomy): Eukaryota > Metazoa > Chordata > Cladistia > Polypteriformes > Polypteridae > Erpetoichthys > Erpetoichthys calabaricus. Next base: position 35,805,343 of record NC_041409.2, on the reverse strand, counting down.
CAAATCCAACGATAATACAGGTTAAGGCTAGTGTGAGGAACCCATCCAGGGTTAGGTCCTATCTTGTATCTGATAACGTCAAGTAAGCCTTAGATCGTATTACCCCTTGTAATGGAATAAGGGAAACTGGGGAAAAAAAAGACTTGTGGATTAATTATTTATACAAGAAGCACAGGGGTTGATCCAAGGCCTGGGAAGGGTGAGTGATGGACTGGCATTCCATCCAGAACTCAGTCCTGTGAGGTGAGGATTTGGCTGCCCCCAAAGCTATAATATATAAAAATCATCTGATGGATGGACTCTTTTTACTAGGACGCATTCTCTGCTTCAGTAAATAACTTGTTTTTCTTGCTCATATGTCTTCTCCTTCAGGCCGCTAAATTACCTGGGCTTTGTCTTTCTACTGGGCAGACAGCTTTCACTCTGAGTGTGAGTGAGATCTCGCCAAGAGATAACCAAGGTAACATTTCATACCTGACAGCTGTGTTTTCAGATAATTGACGGATTAACTGCAACCTGAGAGCACCTTTAGTCACATCAAGGCCGAAAGCCTGCTTGTAAAAGTGAGTGAAGCCCAGGAGGCCTCTAAACAGCATATAAAAACAGGCATTTTAAAAATTGAGATCCCATGATCTCCTACAAAAACAGAGTCAGAAACAAAAATTAAGTTGCTGCCTTGCACAAAGAAGTGGTCATCAGATGATAAGAATCAATGTTAGTCTGTCCATTGATTGTGACAAAGATTGACTAAAAGCGCAAAAATGAACACAAGTTGTAAAGTTTGACATGATTTATCACAACAGTACTGGCGCTTAATGGCAAGACAAGCCTTACAAAATTATACTGACTCGCAAGAGACAATAAGAAGGAAATGTAAATGACCAGCAGAGTCATAAGTGAGACGTAAGTCAAACAACAGGCTAAAGGTCAAACCCAGCAGTCAACAAGGTCTTTTGTCAAAGCCAAAAACACTATCAGCAAAATCGGACTCAAAAACAAAAGTAGGATTCAAGAACGCCACCTTATCGTGGTGGAGGGGTTTGCGTGTCAAAATGATCCTAGGAGCTCTGTTGTCCGGGGCTTTATGCCCCTGGTAGGGCCACCCAAGGCAAACTGGTCCTAGGTGAGGGATGAGACAAAGTGCGGTTCAGCAGACCTTCTATGATGAATAAAAAATTTGGATGGCATTTTCCCTCGCATGGACGTGCGTCACCGGGGCCCCCCTCTGGAGCCAGGCCTGGAGGTGGGGCTCGATGGCGAGCGCCTAGTGGCCGGGCTTGCACCCATGGGGCTCAGCCGGGCACAGCCCGAAGAGGCAACGTGGGTCCCCCTCACCATGGGCTCACCACCTTTAGGAGTGGCCAAGGAGGTTGGGTGCAGTGTGAGTTGGGTGGTGACCAAAGGCGGGGAACTTGGCGGTCTGATCCTCAGCTACAGAAGCTGGCTCTTGGGACGTGAAATGTCACCTCTCTGAAGGGGAAGGAGCCTGAGCTTGTGCGTGATGTCGAGAAGTTCCGGCTAGATATAGTCGGGCTCACCTCGACGCAGAGCTTGGACTCTGGAACCAATCTCCTTGAGAGGGGCTGGACTCTTTACCACTCTGGAGTTGCCCCCGGTGAGAGGCGGCAAGCGGGTGTGGGCATACTTATTGCCCCCCGACTTGGAGCCTGTACATTGGGGTTTACCCCGGTGGACGAGAGGGTAGCCTCCCTTCGCCTTCGGGTGGGGGGGACGGGTCCTAACTGTTGTTTGTGCGTATGCACCGAACATCACTTTGGAGTACCCACCCTTTTTGGAGTCCCTGGAGGGGGAGCTAAAGTGCATAACTTCTGGGGACTTCCTCGTACTGCTGGGAGACTTCAATGCTCACGTGGGCAATCACAGTGAAACCTGGAAGGGGGTGATTGGGAGGAATGGCCCCCCTGATCTGAACCCGAGTGGTGTTTTGTTATTGGACTTCTGTGCTCGTCACGGATTGTCCATAACGAACACCATGTTCAAGCATAGAGGTGTTCATATGTGCACTTGATGTTCGACTTTGTGGTCGTGTCGTCGGACTTGCGGCCACATGTCTTGGACACTCAGGTGAAGAGAGGGGCGGAGCTGTCAACTGATCACCACCTGGTAGTGAGTTGGCTTCGATGGTGGGGGAGGATGCCGGTCGGGCATGGTAGGCCCAAACGTGTTGTGAGGGTCTGCTGGGAACGTCTGGCAGAGTCCCCTGTCAGAAGTAGCTTCAATTCCCACCTCCGGCAGAACTTCGACCACATCCCGAGGGAGGTGGGGGACATTGAGTCCGAATGGGCCATGTTCCGTGCCTCTATTGTTGAGGCGGCTGACCGGAGCTGTGGCCATAAGGTGGTCGGTGCCTGTCGTGGTGGCAATCCCCGAACCTGTTGGTGGACATCGGTGGTGAGGGATGCTGTCAAGCTGAAGAAGGAGTCCTACAGGACCCTTTTGTCCTGTGGGACTCTGGAGGTAGATAATAGGTACCGGCAGGCCAAGCGGAATGCGGCTTCGGTGGTTGCTGAGGCAAAACCTCGGGTATGGGAGGAGTTTGGGGAGGCCATGGAGAACGACTTTCGGACGTTTTCGAGGAGATTCTGGTCCACTGTCCAGCGTCTCAGGAGGGGGAAGCAGTGCAGTGTTAACACTGTATATGGTGGGGATGGTGCGCTGCTGACCTCGACTCGGGACGTTGTGGGTCGGTGGGGGGAGTACTTTGAAGACCTCCTCAATCCCACTAACATGCCTTCCAATGAGGAAGCAGAGCCTGGGGACTCTGAGGTGGGCTCTCCTATATCTGGGACTGAGGTCACCGAGGTGGTCAAAAAACTCCTTGGTGGCAGGGCCCCGGGGGTGGATGAGATACGCCCGGAGTTCCTCAAGGCTCTGGATGTTGTAGGACTGTCTTGGTTGACACGTCTCTGCAACATCGCATGGACATCAGGGACAGTGCCTCTGGATTGGCAGACCAGGGTGGTGGTCCCCCTCTTTGAGAAGGGGGACCAGAGGGTGTATTCCAACTACAGAGGGATCACACTCCTGAGCCTCCCTGGAAAAGTCTATTTGGGGGTTCTGGAGAGGAGGATCCGTCGGATAGTCCAACCTCGGATTCAAGAGGAACAGTGTGGTTTTCGTCCTGGTCGCGGAACAGTGGACCAGCTCTACACCCTTAGCAGGGTCCTGGAGGGTGCATGGGAGTTTGCCCAACCAGTCTACATGTGTTTTGTGGACTTGGAAAAGGCGTTCGACCGTGTCCCTCTGGGAATCCTGTGGGGGGTGCTCCGGAAGTTTGGGGTACCGGACCCCCTGATAAGGGCTGTTCGGTCCCTATACAACCGGTGTCAGAGCTTGGTCCGCATTGCTGGCAGTAAGTCAAACCCGTTTCCAGTGAGAGTTGGACTCTGCCAGGGCTGCCCTTTGTCACCGATTTTGTTCATAACTTTTATGGACAGAATTTCTAGGCACAGCCAGGGTGTCGAAGGGGTCCGGTTTGGTGGACTCAGGATTGGGTCACTGCTTTTTGCAGATGATGTTGTCCTGTTTGCTTCATCAGGCCGTGATCTTTAGCTCTCTCTGGATTGGTTCGCAGCTGAGTGTGAAGCGGCAGGGATGGGAATCAGCACCTCCAAATCCAAGACCATGGTCCTCAGCCGGAAAAGGGTGTAGTGTCCTCTCAGGGTGGGAGGCGAGATCCTGCACCAAGTGGAGGAGTTCAAGTATCTTGGGGTCTTGTTCACAAGTGAGGGAAGAATGGAGCGTGAGATCGACAGGCGGATCGGTGCGGTGTCCGCAGTGATGCGGGCTCTGCATCGGTCTGTTGTGGTGAAAAAGGAGCTGAGCCGTAAGGCAAAGCTGTCAATTTACCAGTCGATCTATGTTCCTACCCTCACCTATGGTCATGAGCTATGGGTAGTGACCGAAAGAACGAGATCGCGAATACAAGCGGCTGAAATGAGTTTCCTCCGCAGGGTGTCTGAGCTCTCCCTTAAAGATAGGGTGAGAAGCTCAGTCATCCGGGAGGGGCTCAGAGTAAAGCCGCTGCTCCTCTGCATCGAGAGGAGTCAGATGAGGAGGCTCGGGCATCTGATCAGGATGCCTCCTGGACGCCTCCCTGGTGAGGAGTTCCGGGCACGTCCAACCTGGAGGAGGCCCCGGGGAAGACCCAGGACACGCTGGAGGGACTATGTCTCCCGGCTGGCCAGAGAACGCCTCAGGATTCTCCCGGAAGAGCTAGAAGAAGTGGCCGGGGAGAGGGAAGTCTGGGCATCTCTGCTCAAGCTGCTGCCCCCGTAACCCGACCTCGGATAAGCGGAAGAGGATGGATGTATGGATGGAAGGATTCAAAAAACCAGAAGGACTAAATTAAGATTTTATAATGTAAACAAATAAGGTTTATCTGTCAAGCTTAGATATTGTAGAAATGCCTGTTGACCTTTCTATTGCTGCCAAACTGACATTACAAATGAGTGCATCCTGTGGAACTAATTGGATTAAATAAAGAACTTTCTCACAACAGGCTCTAGACAATATTCAGACTCCAAATATGAATTCCTTGAGTCTCAAAATCATATAATCCCTATAAGAATCGATAGGGACTGAACAGGAATTTACACAAATAGCTATAAATGTGGGAGATCATAACTAAAATACTATGACTGAGCAATCAAAAATAACTTTTCTAACTTCTTAAACACAGGAAGGAAAAAACAGTAGCAATGCAATTACTAGTTAAAAAGGTGCTCTCAACATCGGTACCCTTGGGGTATTTGTGCCCTGCGTTCTCGTTCAGTTTGCCTGTCTGTTCTTTAAACTCCAGCATATCTTTGCCAAACTTGTTATGATTCCCAAAAATTCCCAAAAACTTCCAAACCCCTGCTTAGTAATAAGGGCACACACAACTTTTATAAAATAAAAAGATGTATTTCACAAAAAGGCTCTGATCCACTGTGAAGCTCCAAAGAGCACAAAAGGCATAGGGACAATTAAACAAGGCAATTCCAAAAGCAAACAAAGTCCCAAACTGAAATCCAAATGGCACAGTCAAAAAACAGAGAACAGGTTGAAAATTCCCGGTAATCACAAATGCACAGAAAGACACAAGAATAACTCAACTACCAAGCGCATTCCAATGAACCTCAAGGGACTGTGGGTTGACCAGCTGAACGCCGTTTCTTGCAGTGAATGGCAGGAGGCTCTGCCTCTTGTGGAACAACACACAAAATGCTAAGAATGTAACTGAAGGCAGACAAACACAGACAAAATCAAATATGAAGAATAATAAATAGAAGAAAGAAGATAAAAAGCAAGGACTTGAACCCCAGCCAGGGGAGGAGCCCAAGCTGAAATATAACATGACTGCCTTCCCTACCCCAGACTCATTTAGTCTTTCATAACTGTTAAACACATGCTGGACTATTGGGGGATTATTGTGAGCACAATAAAACCAGGAGATAATAAGGCAGTCAACAGACATGGTCAGTGCAAGCAAAGGGCCAAAAACTGGGAGGGCAGGCCAAACTGAGTACCCAATAAGAGAAAGGAAGATGAAATTGATGGTCAAAAGCAGAATGAGATTGTTACACAGAATCCTGTCACTTGTTATGGTTTTTACACCAGAGAATTATTTAACAAGGGTTTCACATATGTTTTGTAGTTTTTTACTTGTTTCATTTTGATTTAAAAAGCATATTTTTAGATTTAGTGGACATTTACGCTAACGACTTGTACCTTTTGTTTACTTTAGTATTTCACCTGCTCATTGTGTAAGGGCCGATTGGCTGCAACTTTGATCCTTAGGCTTCATCTTCTGGTCTTTCTAATTCTTACTGCAGCTGTTTTTATGGTACCAGTACACCATTAGGGTACTCTTGAAAATAAAGCTAGCTGTTGCTAAGAGTGTTGAATGTTGTTGTATCCACTGAGGGATAAAGTAGGGCGAGTAATGATATTTTATAACGATCACAAAAAAGCTCAAAAAGGAAGCAAGAATGATTTGCTTGAAAGGCAACACTAAGGCAAACAAGTCTCCAAAACACAATATCCAAGCATAATCCAATACACAAAAGCCAAAAGTGAGGAAAACCAGTAAAATCAGAAAACAAAGAGCATAGTACTCATGGGAAAAAAAAGGCAAAACTACATGTGCCAGCGTGCACTGGACTTTGATTTCCTGCCTGCCTTTATAGGATTGAAGGTGGTCATTAACAGTGGTGGATGGAGGGATCCATCCACAAAAAATAAAGAACTGCAAAACACTCATAAATACTAAATGATAACCCAATAAAATAAAAGTAACAGGTACCACATAATAAGACAATTAAGGAAAAGAACAGATTATGATAAATAATGGAAAACAATAACCAATAATAAAAAGCGACCAAAGACGATAAAACAAAGCAATTTATACATAAGCCGGAGTGGAACCCTGTCCCTAACAGCGGGATCCAAAATGACACCACGCAAATAAAGAAAATCAACCCTGTAATTTCAAAACCAAACTTGAAACTAACATCAGAAATGGAATAATCACATATAAAAAAACATCAAAATAAACAAATGGTAAGCATACAACTAGGTAATACTTCAATAACATTTTCAGATGGTTGAGGAATGTGAAGTGATCAGGGTTAGGCAGTATCTAAACACTCTGAAAGAGTACATTTAACAAACTGCCAAAGGGATGTGTGCAGGGTCCAACACTCGAGTCAAAGCTGACTGGTAGCAGGGCAGCTCTGTATCAAATAGAACCTAGTGACGTATAGGTCATCCCCACTCTTCTGATTCTCCTAAAACAAAGGCACTGAAAAATGTGAAGCATAACAGGATTTAGTCATGTGTTTGTCCTTCAGTGAGTCTCCTAGGGAAATCCAACTGGATATTTCAAAGTCAGCCCCCAGGTGTAAGAATCACCTAAGCAATAAACAAGGAGATGACTAACTTAAGGGGGACAGAATATCCAGAGAAAACTAAAATACGATTGCTAAAGTCAAAAGAATAAAGCAAAGATTTCAACTCTCTCTGCTAGCCCTTCTCTAATGAAATCACTAGAATCAATGCTGTTTTTAATGAGTCTTTATCCAAAACTTGTATTACCAGAGGTTAACAAAAAAAGTATAGGTTAACAAAAACTGAAAAATAATTTTCCAAGTTATATAAAAAGTTACTTTTCAGGGAACAAGTAATATGTTAACAACTTGCAGCTTTGCTGCAGCCATGGAAGTTAATGAAGACTTGAAAGTTAATGCAAACAATTCCTGCAGGTGTCCCAAACTTTTGTGAATTACTTACAAACCCTCTGTCTATATAGAAACAGTGATGGAAAAAAAACGGTGTGTCTACACCCTCTGAAGCCCCATTTGGACAATATTGCACTGAATATTGCTATCATAATATATCTATCTATCTATCTAATGGTGAGAAAAAGGAAATTAATAAAGGAAGACAGACCATTGCAACTCTTTAAAATGTAGCTGTTTCCTATATAGAGAAACTGCAAAGAAATCCAGGGTGTTGGTGATCACAGGGTCCTACACCATCAAAAGGCAGGTACCGGTTTGGCACACCCAAAGTCAGTCTAATAGAATTAGAAGACAAGTATCTGAGAGTCCACAGCTTGTGTGATAGCCACCTCACAGGACAACAGCTTCAAGCACAGCTTAACAGCTATGTAGTGTTCATATCTCCAATAAGTTGTTCATTTGATCCTTTAATTTCAAAGCCCACTAAGACTGGTGGTGGTCTGTAGCCCAGGGAAGCCTATTTTTCTTATTTAGCATTTTTAGTAATGGCTGTCTGAACAGCAGCTCAAAGTCTTCTCCTCACAGTTACTTATTTTAATGACTGTTCTATTTACTGCTTACTTTAGTCCCATTTTAGGTGTCACTGGAGTTGTACTGCATAAATTTCAATAAAAAACTAGAAAAACGAGGGCATTCCAAAACTGTTTACTGGCAGTGTAAATACATTGTATATATAATTTTGAAGGGCGTGGACAGCATTGTGCCCCATTTGGATGGTTGCTGGTGCCTCCCTTGGTCAGGAGTTGAAGGAAATGGAAGGAAAGGGAAGATTGCCTCTCAGAGACAAATGTTTCCTCAGTGTGCTGGGTGGCCATGCTCTTGTTTGGTCAGGGCTGCATGACATATGTGCTATGAACAGGTGGTACTGTTGGGGATCCTTTGCACCACTGTAGGGAACTACAGGGAAGAGGCTCCCCTGTTAAGTGCAAGCTCATTCTGACCCTTGAAGTATCAAAAGTACTCCTGGGTCTGGCTTTAAAAAAAGAGTTTCCCGTTCTCAACCATGTGGGTCGGGAGTGGAGGGGGGGAGAAAGAAGAAAGAATATTTTTGTAGTTATTCTACCAAAGAAGGGACTGTTTTAGAACTGAAAGTTGTGTGCCTTACACTTGTGCTCCTGGCTTGTGTTCAGTGCACAATATAAACTCTGAGTCATGATACTAGCTTATATTCCAGAAAATCCCAAGGATCCTGATGTGTCACTTTCTAGTGGCCTCCAGTTGACTTTTTATCATCTTGCATGTGTGTTCCTAAACAGAGGTTTCCATAGTATTGATTTTTTGATTCCATTCTCCTCAAAGTTGCATCCCATTTACTCCTGCTCCCGACCACATTCATGTTTTCCCCTCTGAAAGGCACACAAATTGGGCACACAGCCTGAGAGGATTATTAAAATAGCAGTGTCACCCAGTGCGGTAACCAAGGCTAGATTAAGACCCCCATAACCTGCTTGGTGACTTAATGAGCAGAGTTCCTTTCCAGAGAGTTGATCACACTTTAAACAGTGCAGTGCACGGACACTCGGCTGTTTAATGCAGTTCAGTAATTCCCTCTGTTATTGGTGTGGTGATACTTGATCGTTTCATCAAGCGAGTTTCTGTCTTAGTGATTTCAGCCCACAGACACTAAATCATCAATTCATTAAGTGCCCCCCATCCTTGGTGATTACAGCCCAAAATGATGCACCAAAATTTTATAGGCAGTTTTATAGCAGCATTTGGGAGTCACCTCCTCTGATGATGTTACCTGGGGCGGTCCACACAACCTAGTAATGCCATTGCTCCAAACAGTAATCACCATCATGGATCTGCCATTAGAAGCGACTCCACTTATGATGCACAATGCCTATCATAATCACTAGAAAACTCAACTTTATATATGGAGACACCACCATGTTACAGATGTATGGACACCATCTTATTTTTTCTTTCCAGAATGCATGTGCTTGTACACTAAAACAGTATCGCTTCAAATGTTGATAATAGTTTATTTATTGACTTTTGAAGAAGCAGTTTTATCATGGTTTACCAATGCTCTGACTGCCTGCTCTCAACTACAAGGATAAAGTTTAACCACTCACGTCTATTCACAACTCTTAGTTTATTTTGTAAAACTCCAGTTGGGTTCCACAGGTACTGCAGAATTTCCACAGGAATTCCAACCTCTTTTCTAAAGAGAGTCCTGTGGGGATTTTTGGAGATAAAGTGTCCCACAGAGGTCTGTTAATACACCAAAATGTGCCAAAAGTGCATACAGAGTGAGAACCCTACAGACAATGGCCATGGAATTTCAAAATAGTAATGGCCATTCTCACGCTCACTTCAAATCAGGACTTTGAGTCTTTTCAGTTTTTTTTATTTTTATTATTCTTATTAACCTTCTTGCCATTTACGGGCGATATTTAATGACCCACTTTACAGTGTCAAACCTGAATAGCTCATGGGACGGTATTCCGCTACCATCTAGTAAATAAAATAACATCATGCTGCAAAAAGTCATGTGTTCTACCGCTTTATGGTAACTCTATGGTAACTCATCAAATTTCAGGAATGAGGCAGAGCCTTTCACCAAAAACTCAATGGCAAATGGAAACTCATAAATTCAGTTTTATACCAAAACAGGGTGAACCATGCCTTGAATCGAGCAACCCTGATGAGGATGTAAATTGGTCATCAGTTGCTGTAACGAGCAGTTTGTTTCAGTAATGTTCGTGTTTGGTACTGGCTTCATACAACTGTTGACAATCCTGTATTTCCTCCTTGCCCATTCATGGGTAACACCGGTCGAAAAGTGATCATGACTATCTGAACTATTTATGACTTTTCAATGATAATGACAAAAGTTATTAAAACACACCGTTATGCTTAACAGTGTCTGAAAAGTCACAGAAAGACATCAGCCTGTTGCAGTCACTGACAGCCCGTCACTGTAGATGACATGTGCATGTTTTTCAGTATCCTGATACTGCAGGGCATTGTGGGTAAACCAGTTCAGAGATGGTACCAGTCCACAAACCCATTTTCTGTGAAGTTATGAGTGACTGTAATTTTCCACTCATCAAACACCTGCATTTCACTAATAATGATGACTATGATGAAGGCAACCACTGTTGGGTGTGTATCAGGTGATCATCCAAAATATGCAGATGGTATGAATGACTAAACAGGCCAGAAAGCATATAATTTTGTGTGTAATTTAATGGTATACGTGTTCACATGTTTGGATTGCATGCATAGTTTACTGGTCTGTATGCATACAATACTGGTGTCATTCATATGAACTGTACTGGTTTGTGTCCATATACTATCTATTTGCATATGAATTTCTGCATATTGATTTGCACTTGTATATCACTAGTTTAGATCTGGGACAATGTTCATGTCAGGAGAAATGAGGAAGTCGCTAAGCACTGCGCTGTGGTGGACGACAGCGATACAATGGATAGTGTCGATCATGTGGGTCAGGCAATGGCATTCTATCATGTGATGCACGAGGAACAGAAAAAACTTATTACAAAAAAAAAATCTTTCAATATCTGCTCAAACAGTGCCTAAGTGTGTTTGTGACTATTTCAAAACATGTCACATGAAAGAAGTGTACTAAATCTGCATCAGTATAGCAGTATGCACTTGACAGACCTTTAATATCGTGATTAGGCTGACGTTTTGGTATTTAGATATATATTTCTCTTACACGTAATAACGTTTTCTGTTCATGTAAAAAATTTGTCTTGTTAATCTGGGAGTAAACGTAACATTAAGAAGGTTAATTCATTTTTTTTTTCTAAACTTATAAAATAAATTACAGATGTATGCTCATAAATATGCAGCAAAACCAAAAGAAAAAGGGAGGCAGGTTGAAACTTTGAACTGATGCAGGATGTCACCCGGTCACCTGACAAGACAACAACATGTGTCATACCAGGAGTTTGAGAATCAGGTAAACGGAGGAAGATAGGAGTGATAGAGACCTCAAAAACTGACGACTCATAAATTAGTAGTAAGACTGGAAAGATCAGAGAGAATGTCAGAGCAGAATGTGAAATCATGTCTATAGACTTCTTCAAGTATTATAAAGACTGCTAAATATGAAAGGCACTATACGATAGATAGCTACAATCCTCTTACTCTCTCACTGTAAGAGCCAGAGAAGAGCAGGCCCAGCTCACCCGGATATCCTCCCAAAGAGATGATCCATAAACCCTGAGCCCCACTGACATGTCTCAAGCTGCCTGTCTGGTTGCCGGCATCCACAAAGGGGCCCTGCCAGTACTCACTCCTCTCTCATCTCTTATCACTGGAACAGATCCCAAGTGAATTTCAAGAGAATCTGATCCTAATCAGACAAAAGCCACCCCCCACCCCATCCAAATGCCTACACCTTTTATTTAACATCTGCCCAGCCCTCAGTGCATTCCTGACACTGCAACGTCTTCAACATGAAAAGCGGCGAAAGCTTAAACTAATTTCAAGGTGCACGCCGCTGCTACGGAGATGTGAAGCTCAGTGAACAAAACATTCCACATATTTTAAAATTTGACTCTCCAAAATAGCAAATTTAAACCAGACAAGGTGTTATGTAACTAAACCAAATGGCCACCCATCTTGCTCTTTACTCTGAACACCAACTACCTTTCTTTTGCCTGGCCTTCACACTAAGCTACAGTAAACACCTCATCAGCTTAAATACTCGACTTTATGAGAAAACGCGCACTTAAAGACGGGATGATTACGGGAGGGGGCCTGATTACGAAATAGACCACTGATACTGTAGGTGGGTGAAGTTCCCTCTTGCCCCACATTAATTCATAGGCCAATACCCTCTGGACCCTCTTTCACTCTCTTGCTCTCTCAGCATACATTCAGTCCAGCTCACATCCGGACCCCAGACCCGCCAAGAGCTCATTCTATTCCACACTTAGTGTTACAGAACAATTAAAGTTACTCTAAATCCATCTTTTACAAAGCACCAAGTAGCAAAATCACACTACAGTGTGTAAAATGACAATTTAGGGTAATGATAGAACATGGCGCCAAGTCCGCACCTTTGGACTGGGAGCTGAGCTGAAAAAAAGGACTACAAACAAGGAGTAAATCACAATGGTCCAAACTCAGTGTGCCACACAGAAATGGCATAAAACAAATTACCACAGTGGAATGGCAGCTTTTGGCAGGCAATAGGGGTAGTGCAGCAGGTACTGTATTTGTTATGTCCTGTGGGGCCCATGAAGGGGCTAGGTGTCATCATGGGTCAACGAGAAGGATTTTGTTATGGTGAGCTCTGAAATGCTCTATATAAAAAATTGGATTGCCTGCTTTTCAAGTACTTTCTGCCCATGCAGCTCAACTAAGGGCTTTGATTCTGTACAATGAAAGGCGTGGTAGTTCTATCTTGTAAAGGCACTATATAAATTAAAAACTAACAGTGTTGTAAAGAACTTTCTGGCCAAGTCTTTGATAGGACTAGTAGTGGGAGGTCACCACACACACACACTGCCACTGTTATGTGTCACCTCCAGTTCTACTGTTTGCAGTATCCTGGCGATTGTGATCACAGGACATATTTCTAATGCTCACTTTCTGTGTACACTTGTATGATAACACCTGTCAAACACAACAAAACAAGCATTCGTCCACCTTCGATTGAGCCATGAGAAGCCTGGTAATAAAACCAAACCCACACAAAGGTTTCCTTGACTGAGGAATCCCACCCTTAATTAGGACTACAGCAACCTCATCTACGTCTGTAATGTCAAGTTAAACATTATCAAAATGTCTGACTTCTAAACCCAGATGAAAAAAGGCAAAGTAAAGTTCAAGTTACTATGGCTGGAGAGGCAGCGGCATGAGCGTTTCAAGTTTATGCAATAAACAAATGGATACAGCTTTCTTTATTTCCATGTACAAAAGCACAATGATGTATTCCGCTCTCTCTGCGGAGCTGGCATGTTCCCTTCTGTTCATTGGGTTTTCTGTTGCTAATTCACATTCCCCAACATAACCAAGATGGACAGGAGGTTGGACTGGCTATGGTAAATTGTCTCGGTTTGAATGAGTGTGTGTATGTGAAACTGCCCAATGACAGGATGGTAAAAAATGGCTGAGGAAATTAGTAGCTTTGGAAAACTGAATATTTTGCCCAAGTAGTGCTCTCTCGAAGTCTGAACAGCAGTTGATGAAAGCTTTCCAACTTCTGTATTTTTAAATTAAAACCACAGACAAAGAAGTACTACAAAGAAACGAAGGGCAGGGAATCAAACAAGTGCAGCCCCTTAGGCCTATCTTACAGGTGATTGGCTTTGCAATATTGCCAATATTATAACTATATTTACCCCTCATTTTTTCATTTATATCTCCTGACATCTGGACTTACTATGACTCAAGGGTTTGGGGCACCCTATCAAACCCCAGGGCTACCATAGCACTGTGCCATCCAACTGCCAGATTTTTCTCAGATTTTACACAACAGACTCCAGTAACTGCTAACCCATCAGTCTCCAGTAATCTCACCAGTGATTCATAATGGAAGCTGCCTCCTGTTCTGTGGTGTCCCTGCAGTGGCCAAATTCCATCCACTCATATTCAGAGGCGCTCTTCATTCACTCTACACATGGCCGATACCAAGACATATGTTTTATTAGGAAGAAGAAACAAACTAGAATCAATGAACCCTAATCATTATCAAACTCAGTTTCAAGTTGTCCACAAGTTGTTGTTTATAATGTTTGAGTCGATTCGTGAGCATGGAAGAATCGACTGAGTGGAGATCAACGTGAGTGCTAAAGGGCATACGTGTCCGTCCTGTGTGATGTCGTTAGCGTCTTTTGTTTCACTGATAGATGTTTAAAGTTCATGCGCATTCGCTTGTGATTCTGTAATGAAACGTCTCATTTTAATTATGTATCTTAAATGTGTTATCATACTTTGTGTATGGAAACAGAGCAAAGGCATATGAATTACCATATTAAAATTATAATTAATTACATATAAAAATGATATATTTATATACATATGATAAAGTTTGGAAACCTCTCTCAGCCTGCATAATAATTTACTTTCAACAAAAAAGATAACAGTGATATGTCTTTCATCATTTCCTAGGAACATCTGAATACTGGGATGTTTTCCAAACAAAGATTATTAGTGAAGCAGTATTTAGTTGTATGAAATTTTAAAAAATGTGAAAAACTGGCTGTGCAAAAATTTGGGTCCCCTTGTAATTTTGCTGATTTGAATGCATGTACTGTAACTGCTCAGTACTGATTACTTGAAAAACCAAATTGGTTGGATTAGCTCGTTAAGACTTGAACTTCATAGACAGGTGTGTCCAATCATGAGAAAAGGTATTTAAGGTGGTCAAATGCAAGTTGTGCTTCCCTTTGACTCTCCTCTGAAGAGTGACAGCATGGGATCCTCAAAGCAACTCTCAAAAGATCTGAAAACAATTGTTCAGCATCATGGTTTAGGGGAAGTCTACAGAAAGCTATCTCAGAGGTTTAAACTGTCAGTTTCAACTGTAAGGAATGTAGTACTAGGGTGTTATACCATGATAGCCATTATGAATGTAGTGAAAAGTCAAGCAAAATGACACCTTTTATTGGCTAACTAAAAAGAATACAATATGCAAGCTTTTGAGACAACTCAGGCCCCTTCTTCAGGCATTACATCTTGCCTGAAGAAGGGGCCTGAGCTGCCTCGAAAGCTTGCATATTGTAATCTTTTTATTTAGCCAATAAAAGGTGTCATTTTGCTTGACTTTTAACTGTAAGGAATGTAATCAGGAAATGGAAGGCCACAGGTACAGTTGCTGTTAAACCCAGCAGGTCTGGCAGGCCAAGAAAAATACAGGAGCGGCATATGCACAGAATTGTGAGAATGGTTACAGACAACCCACAGATCACCTCCAAAGACCTGCAAGAACATCTTGCTGCAGATGGTGCATCTGTACATCGTTCTACAATTCAGCGCAATTTGCACAAAGAACATCTGTATGGCAGGGTGATGAGAAAGAAGCCCTTTCTGTACTCACACCACAAACAGAGTCGCTTGTTACATGCAAATGCTCATTTAGACAAGCCAGATTAATTTTGGAACAAAGTGCTTTGGACTGATGAAACAAAAATTGAGTTATTTGGTCATAACAAAAAGTGCTTTGCATGGCAGAAGAAGAACACTGCATTCCAAGAAAAACACCTGCTACCTACTGTCAAATTTGGTGGAGGCTCCATCATGCTGTGGGGCTGTGTGGCTAGTTCAGGGAATGGGGCCCTTGTTAAAGTTGAGGGTCAGATGAATTCAACCCAATATCAACAAATTCTTCAGGATAATGTTCTCAAGCATCAGTCACAAAGTTGAAGTTACGCAGGGGTTGGATATTCCAACAAGACAATGAACCAAAACACAGTTCGAAATCTACAAAGGCATTCATGCAGAGGGAGAAGTACAATGTTCTGGAATGGTCGTCACAGTCCCCTGACTTGAATATCATCGAAAATCTATGGGATGATTTTAAGCAGG
Organism: Erpetoichthys calabaricus; assembly: GCF_900747795.2. NCBI lineage: Eukaryota > Metazoa > Chordata > Cladistia > Polypteriformes > Polypteridae > Erpetoichthys > Erpetoichthys calabaricus. The sequence continues at coordinate 35,789,525 of NC_041409.2, read as the reverse complement.
CCGTCCATGCTCAGCAGCCATCAAATTTAACTAAACTGGAGAGATTTTGTATGGAAGAATGGTCAAAAATACCTCCATCCAGAATCCAGACACTCACCAAAGGCTATAGGAGGCGTCTAGAGGCTGTTATATTTGAAAAATTAGGCTCAACTAAGTATTGATGTGATATCTCTGTTGGGGTGCCCAAATTTATGCACCTGTCTAATTTTGTTATGATGCATATTGCATATTTTGTGTTCATCCAATAAACTTAATGTCACTGCTGAAATACAACTGTTTCCATAAGGCAAGTCATATATTACAAGGAAGTTGCTACTTTGAAAACTCAGCCAATGATAAACAAAAATCCAAAGAATTAAGAGGGGTTCCCAAACCTTTTCATATGATATAAATAATTATAAATAAATTGATAAACAATTATACTATTTATATACACACACATACACTGAATATCAAAATAATGTACAGATTATTATATATCTGTAATGTGATAAGAGGGGTCTCCCTCATATATGCCACACTGCAAATTAATCAAACCAATCAAAAGAATCTATAGAAAATATAGACTTAAACAGGCAGTTAGAAAGAATTAAATCAGTAAAGTGAATCGAGAGCACAATAGGCCTATGGTGAAGTGAATTTTAGTGCCAGATGCACAAAACTGTATACTAGTTTCTTATGGGTTAAACTAATAGGTCACGGGTTCGCTACTGTTGTGTCACGACAACTGTTACAGGTTGTTTAACCAATCAGCACTGCTCCTCTGTGACATCTGTGGTGACTCTAAAAGGAAGAACCTCTACTCCCCTCCCACTACGACTATCAACAGTGATACACGAGGAGGAAAACACAATGTAGTGATCATCATGGACTAGGTCTCGAACAAATAAAAAGGGCAAGAGTGGGTCATGAGGGGGAAAAAAAAAGTGTAAAAAACCCTGCTGTATACAAATCGAAACTTAACTAATTCAGTTGTCACTAATGGTGGTATATGACAAAAATTCCTACAAGTCCAGGGAACATACAATAAAGAGATAAACCAAAAAAACAAAACTAAAGCCACAGTGTGTGGCTGTCCAGTAAAACAATCATGGCTTCTTATGTTTTACTATTAAGGACACAGTGGTGTGCCTGAGGATTATTGTGAGTACAACAAAACAGGGAGATAATAAAAGAGCCAAAAACCACGACCAATGGAAAGCAATAAGTCAAAACCAGGAGGTCTATGAAAACTGAGCAAGCAGACACCAGAATACTAAAACAAACATGACAATCAACCACAGAAAATGGTCATAACCAATGTTCAGAATCCTCATGACAGCCTTTTCTCCAAGTAGGCCCTATCACTAAATGTCTTTGAATCCTGCTTAAATCCACTGAGGGATAAAGCAGCATGCAACTACTTCCATATTCATACAGTTACATCAAATGATGTCATCAGGGGTTACGATCATGGCCTTGTGACAGGAACAAAGATAGCACTGAGTAAACAAAGAAAATGTAACGGTTATGGAAGACAACTTTGTGATTTCATAACCAAACATGAAACTAACATCTGAAATGAATTTTTCAAATATCAAAAGCCTAAACAGACAAAAACATATGTATAAAAGTAGCAAATATTTACAGTTATGGTGACAGGACATACACATCCACCTAAGTTATTAGTGCATACAGGATGTGGACGATATTCGCACATGTCATAGTGTTTATTAAAGACTCATTCATAAGAGCGCTCATGCCATGTTGGCAGTCTCAGAAATTGTGCTCAGGCACTATGATGGTGTTAATAGCAACCAGACATGAAGAATCATATGATGAGTCTCCTTTCATACATGGCTCCTTGGCCAGGCTGTTCTCAGAAACCAGCAAAGATTACTACAGGCACTGGCACTTGTAGTTCAGGCAGTGTGCAACCTAAAAATTTTGCTCCAGATTTCAATATTGCCTGTGTCATCTCCATCTACAAATCTATTAGTCAAAAGCATGGAGAAAGGGGCACATATCCAGATACAGCAAGTGATGGTGGGCAATCAACAGCAGACGGTACAAATGATGTCCCACTTTTGCGAGTGTTTAAGGCATCCCAATATGTTACTTTGTTCCCATGACTATTTATTCTGGGGTCTGTCGTTATGGACTCTGTAAACAAGCTGTTTACAAGGCTTTCTATCTAAAAAACAGAGAGAGACCTAAGAGAGGTAGCATGTAATGGAGAAATGAATTAAGGATATCCTCCTTAATTTATTTGAACTATGATCCACACCAACATATACGGTCTGAAAATGATGCGAGGAAATGACTCTTGCTGTTAAGACTCATCCAATATTCAGTAATACATCATGTCTATGGTGATCGTCAAACATCGAGGGCCTGACGATTAATAAAAATGCATCAATGACATAGGAGTCACAAACAAGGCTGAAAATGCTGACTGCTCTCAAGGAGTGATGAGGCGTTGAAAGGAAGAGTGAGAAAGTAATTGTAATCCTTTAGTCAGGGGCTTTAGTACTATTTATTTTTCTTTTTGATAAATTTCAGATGAGATGCGTGCCTGTGAGAAGCCTGCTGGTATAATAAGGGTCAGAGTCACACATGTCTTTCATTAAGACTTGGATAAAAGACTGAAGAGATGCCTGTCTGTGACTTCTGGGCTGCTTTAACGGAGCAGCTTGACGAGACAGCCTGTTACGGAGTACTCCTGTGGAATCTGACAAGAATGCAAGCCAACATTTCCAGGCACTCCAGACACTGTATGTGCATTTACCATATTATAATATGGCCCACCCAAGGTGTGTGGCAAGGGCTCAATGAGTGGGTCCACAAAGATGTGGACAAACTTGGATAATAAGTGGTATCACTGTGAAGTGCACTTTCTCTTCATGTGGCATACTAGTGCATTGAAGTGTAGACTCTAGTATTTCTCATGGCTGGGATTCATCTAGAGAGAGAACATATAGAAACCTAGAAATGGCTGTACTGCAGGCTAACAAGGTGGGCCAGTAGAAAACCAATGGACCCAGCTGTTAATGCTTATACTGGACATCCATGCAAATATTTACCTGACACAATCTGCAAACTAAGATCATGAGTTTACCTAGGATGTAGGTAAACTGAATGTGACTGCCAGAGAGAGAGACAGAGGGAGATAGATAGCTAGCTAGCTAGCTAGCTAGCTAGCTAGATAGATAGATAGATAGATAGATAGATAGATAGATAGATAGATAGATAGATAGATAGATAGATAGATAGATAGATAGATAGATAGATAGATAGATAGATAGATAGATAGATAGATAGATACAGTGGTGTGAAAAACTATTTGCCCCCTTCCTGATTTCTTATTCTTTTGCATGTTTGTCACACAAAATGTTTCTGATCATCAAACACATTTAACCATTAGTCAAATATAACACAAGTAAACACAAAATGCAGTTTTTAAATGATGGTTTTTATTATTTAGGGAGAAAAAAAATCCAAACCTACATGGCCCTGTGTGAAAAAGTAATTGCCCCCTTGTTAAAAAATAACCTAACTGTGGTGTATCACACCTGAGTTCAATTTCCGTAGCCACCCCCAGGCCTGATTACTGCCACACTTGTTTCAATCAAGAAATCACTTAAATAGGAGCTGCCTGACACAGAGAAGTAGACCAAAAGCACCTCAAAAGCTAGACATCATGCCAAGATCCAAAGAAATTCACGAACAAATGAGAACAGAAGTAATTGAGATCTATCAGTCTGGTAAAGGTTATAAAGCCATTTCTAAAGCTTTGGGACTCCAGTGAACCACAGTGAGAGCCATTATCCACAAATGGCAAAAACATGGAACAGTGGTGAACCTTCCCAGGAGTGGCCTGCCGACCAAAATTACCCCAAGAGCGCAGAGACGACTTATCCGAGAGGTCACAAAAGACCCCAGGGCAACGTCTAAAGAACTGCAGGCCTCACTTGCCTCAATTAAGGTCAGTGTTCACGACTCCACCATAAGAAAGAGACTGGGCAAAAACGGCCTGCATGGCAGATTTCCAAAACGCAAACCACTGTTAAGCAAAAAGAACATTAGGGCTCGTCTCAATTTTGCTAAGAAACATCTCAATGATTGCCAAGACTTTTGGGAAAATACCTTGTGGACTGATGAGTCAAAAGTTGAACTTTTTGGAAGGCAAATGTCCCGTTACATCTGGCGTAAAAGGAACACAGCATTTCAGAAAAAGAACATCATACCAACAGTAAAATATGGTGGTGGTAGTGTGATGGTCTGGGGTTGTTTTGCTGCTTCAGGACCTGGAAGGCTTGCTGTGATAGATGGAACCATGAATTCTACTGTCTACCAAAAAATCCTGAAGGAGAATGTCCGGCCATCTGTTCGTCAACTCAAGCTGAAGCGATCTTGGGTGCTGCAACAGGACAATGACCCAAAACACACCGGCAAATCCACCTCTGAATGGCTGAAGAAAAACAAAATGAAGACTTTGGAGTGGCCTAGTCAAAGTCCTGACCTGAATCCAATTGAGATGCTATGGCATGACCTTAAAAAGGCGGTTCATGCTAGAAAACCCTCAAATAAAGCTGAATTACAACAATTTTGCAAAGATGAGTGGGCCAAAATTCCTCCAGAGCGCTGTAAAAAGACTCATTGCAAGTTATCGCAAACGCTTGATTGCAGTTATTGCTGCTAAGGGTGGCCCAACCAGTTATTAGGTTCAGGGGGCAATTACTTTTTCACACAGGGCCATGTAGGTTTGGATTTTTTTTTTCTCCCTAAATAGTAAAAACCACCATTTACAAACTGCATTTTGTGTTTACTTGTGTTATATTTGACTAATGGTTAAATGTGTTTGATGATCAGAAACATTTTGTGTGACAAACATGCAAAAGAATAAGAAATCAGGAAGGGGGCAAATAGTTTTTCACACCACTGTAGATAGATAGATAGATAGATAGATAGATAGATAGATAGATAGATAGATAGATAGATAGATAGATAGATAGATAGATAGATAGATAGATAGATAATTCAACAAGCTGGGTCAATACTAAAAACGATGTGTTTTCTTATCTCCTTCTCTCTTTTTAAACTGGACCTGAGAGTACTTCCGGTGGCACATTGTGGTTTGTTGGAAATATTTTCGGGTCATAAGGAAACCAGGGAGGTCCTTTTCTGGCACCGGTCTGAAGTCACCCAAGGAACCCTTCAGAGGTGCGCTTCTGGACTCCAATTCTCCCGCAGCCTTGTGGGTGTCCAAACTGGGACTATTGGTGAGGAATTTTGCCACCTGTTAATCTGGGGGATGAACTGCTCCAGGCTTCCAGTTTTTCCCAGTCTATTCTTCTGTAAAGCATCCCAGCCACGATGGGGATTATAAAGTGTCCTGGCTGTGTAGTATCTGCAACCTGGCCATCCCTCCCATTATGGCTCCCCAGCCTTGATCCTGGCTGGGATGCCCATCCATCCTCCTGGGCAGTTACAATAGACAGTTACTTTATTAATTTTAAATTAAATAATTTGCAAAATATTTGGGCTACTAATAGCGGTGCAAAAATTAATAAGAAAGAAAAAGGTAGTAAATCCAGACTCTCAGAGACTGACTGCCCAGCTGGTCTTGGTGATTCCATTAGCAGATTATTATTGAATTCAGTCAGAGACTCACATGACTAACAAAATCTATCATATCACCCTCTAATGGTAATCTGGAGACTAACTGATAGGCAAATTAGAACATATTAATTGTCATGAGGCTTGTTTGACGCTTCTGCATCCTTTTTCTATGACAGAGTGGATATTCATCAGCAGCTAATAATGATGACGTGCTAGACAAAAATTCGGCATTGCAGTCTACTGTCTAAAAAGACTAGGCTTCACACCACAAGTGTTATGATCTGTGTTTTTCAGGACATTTTCTGTGTTATCTCATATTTAAATAAAGGATTTTTCAGGGGTCACCAAATCCTATCCTGACATTCATTGCTTTTTAGCTAGGTTTTTGTTTTCAGATAGTTATGGATATTTGCCTATTTTCCAACGCCATCTTGGCTTTCATGCATGTGGCTATTTTAAGCAGAGGTTGTTACAGTGTTGCCATGCAACATTACCTGGAGGTGCGCAGTGGTGATACTGGCATCATGACACAATGAGAGGTCATTGCCATGCACTTCCTGGTCATCTAAGTTTGAAGACATAAAACAAAGTTTTCTGAGGGCAGTTAAGAATTACCTTTTAGTTTAGACTATTTCTGGCATAAGACTAATAAAAGTAAAGCATTTTGGTTTGACGATTATTTGTCTGGACCTTCTCTTAAAGGCTTATTTATCTAGTATTCTAGATGATTCTTTTTGTGGTTACCACCATTGCTTCACCTTTTGTTAGGCATAAGTACAAGTCTGCCAGTTCAATATCTCCTTGCTACTCAATGTGTGCCCCTCAGCAAGCTGCTTTACCTGTTTTTGGTCTTCACACCCAGTAAGAAACTTTGAGAAAATATGTCTACCATATCATCAAAAAGAACAACAATAATAATAATCATCTCCCAACAATTCTGAACTAGATTATATTGCTTTTAAAAAGGATGAATGGGTTAAAAATAATAATATTAGGTATAGCTGATTTTGGCCAAGTTAATAAAAATTTTAAGCGAACATAAACCATAGCAAAAGTAAATAGATAATTGAGTAGACCTTCCTACGTACCTCAGTATCATAAATAAAGAACAGTAATCAACTTGAAAATATATACAGATTGTTAAAACAGCACATATCAACTAGATCTCAATGTGCTTCAATAAGATCAGCTCATAATTTGATTAGCACTACGTTCCAAAAGACAGGTCTGCATTTCCCTGTACAATTTCAGCATTCATAATGGTGCAGGGAACATGCAGCACACAAGTCAAATCAATAATATTCTGTGGTCCTGTTCATCTCACTACCGAGAAGCACAATGCGTTTTAAAAAATGGAATATGCTGCATATCATATAATGGACATGCATTTTTTCCAGAAATACCTTTCACAGCACAGGAAGCCCAGCTCTTGCTATTCCCTATTTGTACCAATCAGGCTAAGCACATGTACAGCGCCTTCAGAAAGTCCTCAAACCCATTCACTGCCTTTCACTTTTTGTTGCTTTACTGCATTGTGCTAAAATCATTTACATTCATTTATCCCCTTTCCTCAAGTAACCTTCAATTCCCCTGGAATGACAAAACAAAAACAAGACTTTAAATACTCTTGCCCCTTCCTATATTTTGGAGTGCCTGTCCCCCTAACATTAAATTCTCCTAATGGTCGTCTGCTTATTATTCCAAGGGCCAAGCATAAAAGAAGCAGTAAGGGATCCTTTTGCAACAAAAATCTGGAATACTTTACCAACATGGGCAGCATGGTGGCACAGTGGTAGCATTGCTGCCTCGCAGTAAGGTGACCTGGGTTCGCTTCCCGGGTCCTCCCTTCCTTCGGGTGCTCCGGTTTCCTCCCACAGTCCAAAGACATGCAGGTTAGGTGCATTGGCGATCCCTAGTGTGTGCTTGGTGTGTGTGTGTGCCCTGCGGTGGGCTGGCGTCCTGCCCAGGATTTGTTCCTGCCTTGCGCTCTGTGTTGGCTGGGATTGGCTCCAGCAGACCCCCATGACCCTGTGTTAGGATATAGCGGGTTGGACAATGACTGACTTTACCAACACAGATGTGGCCAGGTCAATACTGCGGAACATTTTCAAAAACTGCAAAAAGCCCACCTTTTTAATTTGCCTTTTTCATAACTAGAGTTTAGTTCTTCTCTTAATAAAATAGATATGCATAGAATTAGCACACAATTTAAGGAGTTTCCAATCTTTACTTTTCTATGTTTTCTTTTCCAGTTATTCTGTGGTGTCATTCTGCTCCACTGCCCTCTGATCAAAACCCCGTGAAGCCACCTGTAATGTCTGAAGGACAGTGGATACCCCAACCAGGCACAAACTGCACTGTGTTGAATCCTTTACAAGAAAGCCTTAAAAAAATGAAACGATTTAGGTACATTTCTGTTAGGCAGAATATCCAGTGGGGGCTAGCTGATCTTTTGGCCCCCATTAAACCCTTACAGATTTTGTTTTTTTTTTTTTTTGTCCATCTGGCCAATGATGTTATCATTGAAGTGTCATTTAAAGAATAAACAAAAATCCTACGTTTAAGCACTCTATTTTGCTTAATTATATACCTGTCTTATTTAAGTGTGCATTGTTTATGTTTTTTTATATTATTTATACCACATGATTCTTATCTAATTTTTAAATTTGTTCTTCTTTGCTTGTAATTATTTCTTTGACATCCTGTAAAGCACTTTGAGCTACATTCTTTGCATATAAATGGCCTATAGAGATCTATGTTGTTAGTAATTTGTGTCAAGCTTTGCTTTCTCATTTCAAGACATTTCTCCTTCCTTTCCTTGACTATGTGATTCGCTTTGATGGACTTACATTTACTAATCCCTTTGAGAATTTGAAATACCTGGATTAGGTCTTCATGCAGCCTTTTTGGCCTCAAGACTGAAGAGGCTGAATTCCCTTAGCCTGTCACAGAAGGACCTGCTGTTGTGTCCAGAAATACTGCTGTCTTTGTGCAGCATGGCGACCAGTACTGCTGAAAGGACTCCATATGCTGTCTTACTAGTACTCTTTGCACACATAACCTGGAGGAGAAGAATGCTGTGTCCACATCCACTGACCTTCCAAACCTTGTGGGTCTTAAAGCCTGTCTAAGGCAGGATCAGAGCCTAAAAGAATGCTACACCAAACACAGATCTACAATCACCCATAACTGAAAGACACTAATCAACATAAGAAGCAAATCTCTAGAATAATGGAAGGAGTATCTTGAGGGTAAAACATAGACCCCCTAAATCCACTAGAAAGTATAAATCTTGTCCAGAATTTGCCATCTTGGACTTGACCAATGGTTACTGAATATTAAATATGGTTAGCTGGTATAAGCTGCAAAAGTTCACTCTGTGTTTCTCTGCAGCTTTCTCATAACTCAGCCTCTGTATATGAACAGCACCAGGTGGTCTCTATCAACACCATTATTGCTCAAGAGATCGTCAGTCCTGATGCATAACTGGGACCTTGAAGGACATCCTGCTCACAACCACCCAGACATTTCAATAGACGTTGATGAAGCCCAAAAGACAGCAGTTTACTACTTGGGTGGCAAAGCGGAAGAACAAAGCCCTTCTAACGGAAGGGCAAAACAAAAAAACATAAGGACAAAGGATACTAAGAAGACTACGTTTACATGCAATTTCATTGGTTTGTGGACATCAGGCGGTTTTAATTTATGTTTAAGCATTACGTCTTAGCTTCTGCCAGCCTCTGATCTTACTCTCAGAGATGTCCTGAGCATAACACCAGCAGAACAATCAGGTGTGAACATCTGACAGAGTTCAGGTGGCAAGCAGCACAGCAAGGGGTCAGAAATAGGCGTCCCCAAATCAAAGTACCAATACGCCAGTTCTCTACACAATGCCTCTCAGTCTGATGAAGATACACGTGATCCTCCATCCCTGACAATAGTCAGGCCTACTGTATTCCCTGGAGTGTATTCCCGTTACCTTTTCTTTCAAGCTTGGAAACGCTTCTCATTGGATTTCACAGCCTTTGTGTCATGAATGCCTCTCTTTGAATTTGCTTTCAACCTCAATCTGAAATCCAACACCCTATAAAGAATTCTGACAAAGGCATACACCCACTGCCTGCATATTATACTCCAAAAAAGCATACAGCTTTGTTCACAAGGAGGCATAACTCTTTGAACTTTTACTCCCTGACAACAAAATAAAAAGCCTAAGCACTCAGAGCAGACCAAGAACAAGTAGAAGGGCAAAATCATCAGCCACTAAAGGATTACCAAGAGGTGGACATCAACATCCAAAACACTACATTTAGAAGGCAGAGAAATAAATCTTAACAATCATCATTTCCAAATGGGGATGTTGAGAGGGGCAGCAAGGTAAACCTGAAGGATTGCCAAAACCAATTAGACAGACAGACAGACAGACACACACACACACACTTTATTAATCCCAAGGGGAAATTCACATTCTCCAGCAGCAGCATACTGATACAATAAACAATATTAAATTAAATATTGATAATAATGCAGGTAAAAAACAGACAATCACTTTGTATAACGTTAAATGTTAACGTTTACCCCCCCCGGGTGGAATTGAAGAGTCGCATAGTTTGGGGGAGGAACGATCTCCTCAATCTGTCAGTGGAGCAGGACAGTGACAGCAGTCTGTCGCTGAAGCTGCTCTCCTGTCTTGAGATGATACTATTTAGTGGATGCAGTGGATTCTCCATAATTGATAGGAGCCTGCTGAGCGCCCGTCGCTCTGCCACAGATGTCAAACTGTCCAGCTCCATGCCAACAATAGAGCCTGCCTTCCTCACCAGTTTGTCCAGGCGTGAGGCGTCTTTCTTCTTAATGCTGCCTCCCCAGCACACCACCGCGTAGAAGAGGAATTTAGAAGTAGAGGAAACTTATACGGAAAAAATACTTACAAGGTGCTCAAGCGATGTTAAAGGAATTCTATCATTGGCCTCAATCTCACACAAAACCCAGAAAACGGCTCGTGAACTTAGTGGGATTTTTCTAAATCACTAATATCAGTACAATGTGATAGTTTCTTGACTAGATAGTAATCACATGAAATCAAGGGTTTGAAGGTGGGTATCAAAAAAGGTTTGCAGGTCTTTCTGAGTAAAGTAAAATTGTCCACTTTTGTGTTTAGTCTAGTAATGTTAATTATTACTAGCTGTGGTACACATCCAAGATGGGTTGAAATCTAAGTAATCAATGCAGATCTCAGCGTTAATGTTTGTTGGGCACCTTCTATTGGAATGATGCTTTTGTCATTCCAACAGATGGCACATCCCAAACATTAACAACAGTTTTTTATGAATCCCATATGAAACGGCATGTTATTCTAACAGATGGCACATCACAAACATTAACACTATTATGAATCCCATACCAAAAGGCATGCAACAGGGACATAAGCATTGCATTTGTCATTCCAACAGGTGGCACTTCAAAATCACTTGCATTAGCTGGCAGTGCACCATGCAATGCATAAGACTGTGTTATACGCCTAGGGATGTATGTGTATCTAAGCCTGTGTTATGTTTCATTTTGTTTACAGTTGGACTCCCAAGGAGTGGGGCCACCCATCAATCACTATCTGGAACTGTCCTCCTTCCTATAAATCCAGAATATCTCCCACAGTTCCTAGTGGTTCATTTTAAAAGCACTTAGGAGTTCTTATGCATTTTATGAATTGACATGTGTTTTGTGGTTACTGGGTTTTTAACATTTTGCTTTGTATTTCAAACTTTGTAAAGATTTTGTATTGGATCTATTGGCTGTATAGGATAAATATAGTATACAGTACATAACCATGTCCAATAAAGTGCAGGTTCAGAACGGGTGCAGATGTGCACATGACAGCACTGCTCCGGGGTTGATTGTGGTGCTTGGCTGATTGTGTACTTGCGTGCAAATGCAGGTGGATCAGTTGAATGGCCATGTTCGCGCCTCAGAGTGGGCGGGGGGGGGGGGGGGTCACATCTGCACCCAATCAGGCTAATATAAGAGGAGCCTGCAAGGATGACAGAAAACAAAGAAAAACAGAGAAGAAAAAAGAACAGAGTCAGAGATTAAAAGGGAAAAAGATTCTAGACACAGCAGGACCTGGAGCCACCGTGGTTCAGAAGAAAACAGTCAGGCAGCCGGGAGGAGTAAAAGAGAGTAGGGCTGATGAGGGTCATGCCAACTGAGCATTTTTTGGGGAGTGTGAAAGTGACCTGATGCTTGGAAAAGGGTAGTGAGTGGCACTGGGAGCTGAAGGAGCAATGTTCGGTTTGGCACTGCACACTGCTAGGAGCCGAGGGTGATAGCAGCGACCTGAACTTTTGATAGAAGGCTGGATGTGCCTGTCAGAAGCAATGTCTCCACTGGCTGCAGGATCCCGTGAGGGGTAAACAGAGGAGACTTTGGTTTTAGAGAGGATGCACCGAAGACTGAGTTTTTAGAAACATTTCTGGCTTTAGATTTTATTCTCAACTTTTAAAAGATATTTATTTATGGATTATTTTAACCTCAGCAATCACTTTGATTTTATTTGATTATTTATATAATGTTTGGATGCAGTGCACTTTTGAACACTGTTTTTTGGATTGGTTTTAATAAAAGCACTGACAGTTGTTGTACCTACCCTTTGCTGAAAGTATGTGTCCTAATTTGCCTGGCTTATCTTGTTTAATGACTATCAGATCGAAGAGGCTCCCAGATGGAACAGGGAGCATGGAGTCAACCCAGACAGCTGCACCCCGGTCTCTGCACTCATGTCATGAAGATAGCCCCCAACTAAAAATAAAACCATTGCTGCATCCACAGTTCCTGATGAAGCTGTGAAAGTGGTTATTTTTGTAAAGTCAAAGTCCACAAAACTCAAGGCTTTTCAAAGCACTGTGTGAACAGATGTTGACTCTTCATTCAACCCTCCTTCTTCATACAACAGTAAGGTGGCTCTCTTGGGGACGTCCTGGTTGTTCTAAAGTAGACATAAGGTCCAGCTCTTTTTTGGAAGAAAAACCTTTCCTACTTGCTTTCAAGTTACACAACTGTGATTGGCTTCAGAGTCTTACATATTAATCAGATATTTTTCTACAAACAAAACAGAATAGCTCAATACCAATCTTCAATGTTTCAGGCAAAATCGAATCTATGATTAAAAAAATACATTTTTGGAGGTCATGTATTGAAGTACAGTGAAGTATTGAAACTCCCATGATTTCCTACCTAAGAATAAACTGAACCTCTCCCAGGAAATGAGCGAGAAAATAATTTAACACTTGAATGGGCTAAAACCATCTTTCGAGAAGTACTCCCCAATGTGTGGAGAAGAGAACAACTGGATTGCAAATCCCTTTGAAGACAAATATTTACAAGATTATTAATCAGTGAAAAAGCAGAAGCTGACTGAATGTTCAAATTAAACTACTTTAAGAGCCAAATTCAAAGGAAAATTCCTAATTAGTTTTTGGGCAGACATCAGCAGAGACTATGAACAGCTGACCAATACACATACAGAGCTGGTGGAGAGGGCTTTTCCCTTTTACACCTTGATAAAAAATAAATATCATAGTAAGCTGAATGCAGGGTCAGATTTGAGACATCACTTGAATCCGATTTCAAAAAACAAAGTGCCTCAAAACAAGATCAAGGACTGGACTGGGTATTTGATGTGTGTTATATTATATATATATATATATATATATATATATATATATATATATATATATATATATACAGTGCATCCGGAAAGTATTCACAGCGCATCACTTTTTCCACATTTTGTTATGTTACAGCCTTATTCCGAAATGGATTAAATTAATTTTTTTCCTCAGAATTCTACACACAACACCCCATAATGACAATGTGAAAAAAGTTTACTTGAGATTTTTGCAAACTTATTAAAAATAAAAAAATTGAGAAAGCACATGTACATAAGTATTCACAGCCTTTGCCATGAAGCTCAAAACTGAGCTCAGGTGCATCCTGTTTCCCCTGATCATCCTTGAGATGTTTCTGCAGCTTCATTGGAGTCCACCTGTGGTAAATTCAGTTGACTGGACATGATTTGGAAAGGCACACACCTGTCTATATAAGGTCCCACAGTTGACAGTTCATGTCAGAGCACAAACCAAGCATGAAGTCAAAGGAATTGTCTGTAGACCACCGAGACAGGATTGTCTCAAGGCACAAATCTGGGGAAGGTTACAGAAAAATTTCTGCTGCTTTGAAGGTCCCAATGAGCACAGTGGCCTCCATCATCCATAAGTGGAAGAAGTTCGAAACCACCAGGACTCTTCCTAGAGCTGGCCGGCCATCTAAACTGAGCTATCGGGGGAGAAGGGCCTTAGTCAGGGAGGTGACCAAGAACCCGATGGTCACTCTGTCAGAGCCACAAGGGTCCTCTGTGGAGAGAGGAGAACCTTCCAGAAGGATAACCATCTCTGCCGCAATCCACCAATCAGGCCTGTATGGTAGAGTGGCCAGACGGAAGCCACTCCTTAGTAAAAGGCACATGGCAGCCCGCCTGGAGTTTGCCAAAAGGCACCTGAAGGACTCTCAGACAATGAGAAAGAAAATGATCTGGTCTGATGAGACAAAGATTGAACTCTTTGGTGTGAATGCCAGGCGTCACGTTTGGAGGAAACCAGGTACCGCTCATCGCCAGGCCAATACCATCCCTACAGTGAAGCATGGTGGTGGCAGCATCATGCTGTGGGGATGTTTTTCAGCGGCAGGGACTGGGAGACTAGTCAGGATAAAGGGAAAGATGACTGCGGCAATGTACAGAGACATCCTGGATGAAAACCTGCTCCAGAGCGCTCTTGACCTCAGACTGGGGGGACGGTTCATCTTTCAGCAGGACAACGACCCTAAGCACACAGCCAAGATATCAAAGGAGTGGCTTCAGGACAACTCTGTGAATGTCCTTGAGTGGCCCAGCCAGAGCCCAGACTTGAATCCGATTGAGCATCTCTGGAGAGATCTTAAAATGGCTGTGCACCGATGCTTCCCATCCAAGCTGATGGAGCTTGAGAGGTGCTGCAAAGAGGAATGGGCGAAACTGGCCAAGGATAGGTGTGCCAAGCTTGTGGCATCATATTCAAAAAGACTTGAGGCTGTAATTGCTGCCAAAGGTACAACGACAAAGTATTGAGCAAAGGCTGTGAACACTTATGTACATGTGATTTCTCAGTTTTTTTATTTTTAATAAATTTGCAAAAACTTCAAGTAAACTTTTTTCATGTTGTCATTATGGGGTGTTGTGTGTAGAATTCTGAGGAAAAAAATTAATTTAATCCATTTTGGAATAAGGTTGTAACATAACAAAATGTGGAAAAAGTGATGCGCTGTGAATACTTTCTGGATGCACTGTGTGTATATACATATATATATATATATATATATATATATATATATATATATATATATATATATATATATATATATACACGAGGGGAAGTCAAAAAGTAAAGGGATTTTTTTAATTTCTCTTTTCAGAATTTGGTAACACTGCTCGTATCCAGTGCTGAATGAGTGTAGTCACCAACACTTCTATACAACGTGTAACTCTTATTCCCGCGTTATTCGTTGGAGTGTAGCAGACCGTTAAACATGACAGCTCCATTGTCGATCTGCACCAAGGAGGAAATGAGGGCAGTGATTCGCTTTTTGTTTGCGGAAGGTGTTAAACCTGCGGACATTATTCGTCGAATGCAAGCACAGTATGGTGACAACTGTTTATCGCGAAGCAAGATCTACGAATGGA